>NC_041394.2:355345710-355350710 GCF_900747795.2 Erpetoichthys calabaricus | reverse complement strand
TGTGAGGAGGACCGGCATCCGATAAAGGCTGAGCAAGCCCGAAGGGCACAACAGCAAGAAGGCTGCCAGCAATCGGCCGCATCAACAGCCCTAAATGAATCGGGGACACCGCGGAAAAATCCGGAGGTATGTGCCGGGGCAATGCCCGATGGGCAGGGGATGTTTCATTCCTATTTTGCAGAGGCCTGCCTTCGGAAAACAACCGGTAAATCGGATACCTGCCTCGTACCGTGGCAAGATGGCCGCGATACCCAGAAGGCAAGTCGGGCTGGAAGTCGGCTGGAAGCGGTCAACCCATTCGTGGGATGTATCCACGTGACCTCGCACGACGGCGACCAGGAAGAAGGTCAGTTTGGAGCCGTCGGTGAGGTCAATAATTCCCCAACGCGTCTGCGCTCCCTGAAGGGGAAGGGGACGGCGAGCGAAGCAGCGCCAATATTAAATAAAGATAAACAGGGGCGGGATGTGACTAAAGGATCTGCCGTTAATGGTAAAAAGGCAGACCTCAGTCGGCTTGTTGCTGCCACCCGTCCCTCAGAAGACTCCAAGGCCCAGAAGCCTTCACGAAGCCCAGCAGAGCATGTGCCAGGAGCAGACGTGCTCATTGGTTCCCGGTCGGCAGGTGATCATAACAAGGAAGTAGCCTTGCCGCCGGCCGAAACAAATAACTTTATAAACTTAGGGGAGCTCGACAAATATCTCGAGCCCCTAAATATTTTCTTCCAGGGACTACAAGAGTTAAGGAAGCATGTGGAGGAGCTGGGAGCTACAGCGGAAGCACCGTTGAAGGGACTGCAGGAATACCTTCGGCGGTTAGGCCGTGAAGCCCCGGCCTCGATTAATGCGGCGGTGCAGGTAGGTGCCCTCTGTACCGTATATAATAAGGGGACACAGTGTGAACCGGCACCGCGTTTAAAAAGTAGCGGTTGCCAAAGTGCTGTGAACCCGACATTGGAGTGTGGCACAATGACGGAGTGGTCGGGCAACTGTCCGATAGAACCGGGGCGGCGGTATCAGACGCCGCTCTGGACCGATGCGGACCTTAAGAGCCCGACCCGCGTAATAAGGGGGTTGCCGTTGGTTACTGGAGGGGCGGAGGAAGTGCCAATCGAACCGGGGCGGCTGAATAGTGCTGTTACCCGGAGCGATGTGGTACTAATGACGCCGCCTCCAATAATACATAGGACAACGGGCGTGGAAACAGCAAAGAGGCTCTCTCTTTTCCATAGAGAGCCTCACGCTGTGCACAAGCCCCAGAGAAAGCAGGAGATCCCCGAATTAAAACGAGGGTCTCCTAACAAAATAAAGAAAAGGGCAGAGAGCAGCAAAGCGGCCATAATTCCCTCCTTGGCGGAGGAAAGGGCGGAGCTAACCCTGACGGAATTCCCAAGGTGTTTTAGGTCCCAAGAAGAGAGGCGACCAGGAGGACGGCGGCGGTGTTACAACTGCCGTCAACCGGGCCACCTATGGCGAAGTTGTCCCCGGAGGACAGGGGAGCGGTGGGATAACAGATACACTGTTCCCCCAAGGTTCGCTGGGGGGTCTCGACATCGTCGCCAGGGTCCGGATGACGCGTCCTCTTGGAGGAGAACGTTCCCTCGCTGGGATCAACGCTCCGCCCCAGTTGGCTTCGCTGAGAGGGGGGAACTGTGGAGGATTGCCGGCTTTCCAGTCCGGCCCTCACCCCCAGGCCGCTAGGAGGAGCCCTCCGGACAGCATATTGGTGCCCCAAGTTCCAGCAGGGCCTCATGGACTTTGTAGTTTCTATACACAGCCCTGCTGGATACCTTGGGGGCCGCCAGGAGTCGCTGTAAAGGGGCTAGTGGGCTCTTGCGTGCCCTATAACCCGGGAGTGCGTCACAGTCACGTGACTGGAGGAAGCGACGTGCTCCCGGGATGAAGAAGAGGACTGTTTGCTCCTGACCCGGAAGGAAATGGACTTGTGGGTTTGGCTTAGAACCACTTCCGGGTCAGGAGCTATAAAAGGACTATGGAAAGCCCAGAACACTGAGCTGAGCTGGGAGGTAGGGTGGTGACGTGTCTGGGCGAGGAGGATTGTTATTGAGAAAAGAGTTTATTGAATATATGAGTGTAGTGTGGAGAGTGCTTGGTGCACTGTATAATAATAAAAATAATAGTAGTTATACTTTCACCTGGTCTCAAGAGTGGTACCTGAGGGTTCGAGAGGTGGACAAACGCCTTATCTGCTACAACATATATACATATACATATACATATACAAAATTATATATATATACATATATATATATTGTGGTGGATTGACGGCTTTCGATTCCGGCTCTCACCCCCAGGCCGCCAGGAGGAGCTCTCCCAACAGCGTGAACGTCCCCCGAGTTCCAGCAGGGCTTCATGGACTATGTAGTTTTTATACGCAGCCCTGCTGGATACCTTGGGGGCCACCAGACGTCGCTGTAGGGGGGCTCGTAGGCTTGTATGTGCCCTATAACCCGGGAGTACGTCATGGTCACATGACAGGAAGGAACAACGTGCTCCCGGGTTGAAGAAAAGGACTGTTTACCCTGACCCGGAAGGAATAAGGAACTGTGGACTGTTGAACAGGAACACCTCCGGGTCAGGGTGTATAATAAAAGGACTCTGGGAAGCCCAGTGCATTGAGCTGAGCTGGGAGGTAGGGTGACAAGTGTCTGGGTGAGGAGGAGAGAGTATTATTGTGAATTTATGAGTAGTGTGGTGTGGAGGGTGCTTTGTGCACGTGACAACAAAATAAAGAAGAGTTGTAATTTTACCCTGTGTTTGGAGTGGTACCTGAGGGTCCAAGAGGTGGATCGAGGGCTAATCTGCTACAATATATACATACATACAATTCTACACACACATATATACACACACACACACATACATATATACACACACACACATATATACACATATATACAGTGGAACCTCTAGATAAGAGTTTAATTCGTTCCAGCACTGAGCTTGTATAGCGAATTTCTCGTATCTAGAACAAACTTCCCCATTGAAAATAATGGAAATCCAGTTAATCCGTTCCGCACCCCAAATATATTAACATAAAAATCAATTTTCCTAACAAATAACACTGATAAATTATATATACTGTAGTCTACCTTTAATAAATAACACTGGTAAATAATATAACTGATTATTAAAAGAATCAAAACAGGTGTCCAAAGTGCAGTAGAGCATTCAATAAATCTTTAAATAAATAATCCTTAAAACAGTTGTGAAGTGGAGGTTTAAAATACACAAGAATAACAATCCTTTAACACGAGGTTAAAACGTCAAAAGGATGCAGTCTTTAAAAAACAGATGACAATCCCCGGTGCTTCTTCTCTGTTAGCGTCTCACCTGCTTCTCCCATGCGGGCTCTGCAACAGGCGAGACACTCGTAATGCAGCTGACCTTCTCTACACCGTCCTGCTTCAGCTGTTTGGCTCGCCTGTTCAGCTACACGCGAGCCTGCACTCACTCGCTCTCTCGCACCGCCTGCCTGCCTGCCTGCGCTCTCTCTCCTCTCTTTTCTTTTACTTCTTCTCCCCCTTAACCGGTTCGCACTTCTCTATATATGCGAGGAGGACATGGCAGCTGCAGCCCATCAGCCACAGGAACAATCATGGATGTGGGCAGTTTCCCACCTGTGCACTTAAGTGAGAAACGCAGACACCGCAGATCGCGGCTCGCAACTGCTACCATGCCCCCTCGCTAAGCCGCGAGCTATACCCACAGCCTGGGTCGTGGCTCGTTACGTGAGCCAATGCTCGCATTTAGATCTGAAATTTTCGCTCATACTTTCCTCGTATTTTGAATTTCTCGTATACAGAGGTGATCGTATCTCGAGGTTCCACTGTATATATATACTAGCAAAATACCCACGCTTCGCAGCGGAGAAGTAGTGTGTTAAAGAGGTTATGTAAACATATATATATATATACATAAACATATATACATATATATACATATCTACATATACACATATCTACATATACATATACAGTAATCCCTCGCTATATCGCGCTTCGCCTTTCGCGGCTTCACTCCATCGCGGATTTTATATGTAAGCATATTTAAATATATATCGCAGATTTTTTGCTGGTTCGCGGATTTCTGCGGACAATGGGTCTTTTAATTTCTGGTACATGCTTCCTCAGTTGGTTTGCCCAGTTGATTTCATACAAGGGAAGCTATTGGCAGATGGCTGAGAAGCTACCCAACTTACTTTTCTCTCTCTCTCTTGCGCTGACTTTCTCTGATCCTGACGTAGGGAGATTGAGCAGGGGGGCTGTTCGCACACCTAGACGATACGGACGCTCGTCTAAAAATGCTGAAAGATTATCTTCACGTTGCTACATTCTGTGCAGCTGCTTCCTGAAGCGACATGCTGCACAGTGCTTCGCATACTTAAAAGCTCGAAGGGCACGTATTGATTTTTGATTGAAAAACAAACTCTGTATTTCTCTCTCTCTCTCTTTCTCTGCTTCTGACGGAGGGGGTGTGAGCTGCCGCCTTCAACAGCTTTGTGCCGCGGTGCTTCGCATACTTAAAAGCAAACAGCCCTATTGATTTGTTTGCTTTCCTATCTCTTTCTGACAGGCTTTGCTCCTGACGTGCACTCCTTTGAAGAGGAAGATATGTTTGCATTCTTTTAATTGTGAGACAGAACTGTCATCTCTGTCTTGACATGGAGCACAGTTTAAACTTTTGAAAAAGAGACAAATGTTTGTTTGCAGTGTTTGAATAATGTTCCTGTCTCTCTACAACCTCCTGTGTTTCTGCGCAAATCTGTGACCCAAGCATGACAATATAAAAATAACCATATAAACATATGGTTTCTACTTCGCAGATTTTCTTATTTTGCGGGTGGCTCTGGAACGCAACCCCCGCGATGGAGGAGGGATTACTGTATATACATATACACATCCACATATACATATATATATATACATATACAAATTTACATATCTACATATATATATATATACATATAAATATAGACATTG
>NC_041394.2:355215710-355340710 GCF_900747795.2 Erpetoichthys calabaricus | reverse complement strand
GGAGGATTGGTTTGTTTAAAGAGAGAGAAGTATTGTTATATGAGTGTGGAGTGGTGGGTGCTTGGTGCACTGTGTGACAACAAAATAAAAGGTTGTTATACTTTTACCTGGTGTCTAGAGTGGTACCTGAGGGTTCGAGAGGTGGACAACACGCGTATCTGCTACACTGGCGTAGTCGGCAGGATTCTCTGGCCGTCTGTTGGCAGAGGATCTGCTTTAATAATTCAAATTGTTGTGGCAGAGAACCCTAAGAAGGTCCCTCTAGTATCCGCGGAGGTGAAAACACCCCACCACGAAAGAGGGCGCTACGAAGGTGATGAGTCTCATCTCTTACCGGTTCATGATGGGGAAGAAATCCAGAAGAAAGAATGAGCGAGCTCCCACAATACAGAAACTCGCAGAAATGTGGCCACCGGAGGACGCCGCGATGCTGTGGTCTTACCTGACGGGTCCTGCGGAAGACAGGGAAAAAATCGACGCAGTGAGGGAACACTGGCTAAGGCAACAACAAAGCAGTGAAAAGATGACTGTACTGGAGCCTGAAGCAATCCCTCATACGTCGGAGGTATGTGTCGCGAAAAAATCCGAGGCGCAAGGAACTGTATTTTCTTGTTTTACAGAAGCCGAGCGGTTCGGGAAAGCATATAAGATAGACGCATGCCTCATACCTGGGCAAGATGGCCGCGATGATGAGGAGTCTGTAGATGTACAGCTGGGGAGCCTATTCGTTGACGACGATCACATGGACCATCCTGGTGCAGGCTGGGAACGACGTGGGGTAAACACGAAGTCACCTGACCAGGAAGGGGCCTGTTTATTCGCTGAAACGCGGCGCGTGACTGCGCGCGATGGATGTTGGGATAAAGGAGGTCAGTTACGGTCCATTTGTGAGGTCGTATTTCCCTGAACGACTCCGGACTCCCTGAAGGGAAAGGGGGAGGCGAGCGAAGCAGCGCCAACTCGAAACAAAGGTAAAGAGGGATGGGACGTGACTGTAGGGTCTGCCGGCAATATTAAAAAGGCAGACTGCAGCCAGCCGCAGGAGGCTACCCGTCCCTCTAAAGACTCCATTTCCCAGGAGCCCTTGCGCTCATCAGCAGAGCACGTGCCAGGAGTGGACGTGCTCATTGGTTCCCGGTCGGCAGGTGACCTAAATAAGGAAGTGGCCTTACTGCCGGCCGAAATAAATAACTTTACAAACTTGCAGGAGCTCGAGAAATGTCTCGCGCCCCTTTACGCTTTCTTCCAGGGACTACAGGAGGTGAAGGAGCGTGTCGAAGAGCTGGGAGCTGCAGCCGAAACGCCGTTGAGGGGATTGCAGGAATACCTTCGGCGGTTAGGCCATGAAGCCCCGGCCTCGATTAATGCGGCGGTGCAGGTAGGTGCTCTCTGTACCGTATATAATAAGGGGACGCAGTGTGAATCGGCACCGCGTTTAATAAGTTGCGGTTGCCAAAGCGCTGTGTCTCCGACAATAGAGTGTGGCACCATGACGGAGTGGTCGGGTAATTGTCCGTTAGAACCGGAGCAGCGGTATCAGACGCTGCTCGGGACTAAGGCGGACGTTAAAAGCCCGATCCGCGTGATAAGGGGGTTGCCGTTGGTTAATGATGAGGCGGGGGAAGCACCGATCGTCCTGGGACAGCTGAATAGTGCCGTTACCCGGAGCGATACGGTACTAATGACGCCGCCTCCGAATTTATATAGGACAACGGGCGTGCAAACAGCAAAGAAGCTCTCTCTCTTCCATAGAGAGCCTCACGTTGTGCACAAGCCCCAGAGAAAGCAGGAGATCCCCACACAGAAATGCGGGTCTCCTAACAGGGAAAAGACAAGGGCAAAGAGCAGCAAAGCGGCTGTTAACCCCTCCTTGGCGGAGGACAGGGTGGAGCTGACAGAATTCCCGAGGTGCTTCAGGTCTCGGGAAGAGAGGCCACCAGGAGGACGTCGGCGGTGCTACAACTGCCGGCAACCGGGCCACGTATGGCGTAGTTGTCCCCGGAGGACAGGGGAGTGGTGGAACAGCAGATGCACCGTTCCCCCAAGGTTCGCCGGGGGGGTCTCGACAACAGAGCCACGGTCCGGATAAAACGTTCTCCTGGAGGAAGACGTCCCTCACGGGAATCAACGCTCCGCCCCACTGGTTGTCGCTAAGGGGGAGGGACTGTGACAGACGACCGGCTACGGACTCCGGTCGCCACCCCCAGGTCGCTGGGAGGAGCCCTCCGGACAGCATATTCGTGCCCCGAGTTCCAGCAGGGCCTCATGGACTTTGTAGTGTCGTTACACAGCCCTGCTGGATACCTTGGGGGCCGCCAGGAGTCGCTGTAGGGGGGCTAGTGGGCTCTGGCATGCCCTATAACCCGGGAGTGCATCCCAGTCACGTGACTGGAAGAAGCGATGTGCTCCCGGGATGAAGAAAAGGACTTTGCCCTGACCCGGAAGGAAAACAGACTTGTGGGTTTGGCTTGGGGCCACTTCCGGGTCAGGGGCTATAAAAGGACTCTGGGTGAGCCCAGACATTTGAGCTGAGCTGGGAGGTAGGGTGGCAAAGTGTCTGGGCGAGGAGGATTGGTTTGTTTAAAGAGAGAGAAGTATTGTTATATGAGTGTGGAGTGGTGGGTGCTTGGTGCACTGTGTGACAACAAAATAAAAGGTTGTTATACTTTTACCTGGTGTCTAGAGTGGTACCTGAGGGTTCGAGAGGTGGACAACACGCGTATCTGCTACAATATATATATATATATATATATATATATATATACATATATATTCACACATTATATATATATATATATATATATATGTGTGAATATATATATATATATATATATATATATATATATATATATATATATATATATATATATATATATATATTCACACATATATATATATATATATATATATATTCACACATACACATTATATATATATATTCACACATACACATATATATATATATATATATATTCACACATACACACATATATATATATATATATATATATTCACACATACACATATATATATATATATATATATATTAACACATACACATATATATATATATTCACACATACACATATATATATATATATTCACACATACACACATATATATATATATTCACACATACACATATATATATATATATATATTCACACATACACATATATATATATATATATATTCACACATACACATATATATATAAATACATATATATATATATATATATATATATATATATATATATATATACAGTGGAACCTCGAGATACGATCACCTCTGTATACGAGAAATTCAAAATACGAGGAAAGTATGAGCGAAAAATTCAGATCTAAATACGAGCATTGGCTCACGTAGCGAGCCACGAGCCAGGCTGTGGGTATAACTTGCGGCTTAGCGAGGGGGCGTGGTAGCTGTAGCGAGCCGCAGGGCGATCTGCGGTGTCTGCGTTTCTCACCTAAGTGCACAGGTGGGAAACTGCCCACATCCATGATTTGTCCTGTGGCTGATGGGCTGGGCAGGGTTGCCAGCCGTCCTTTAAAATACGGAATCGTCCAGTATTTGAGAATGAAATTGCGCGTCCCGTTTTGAATCAATACGTATGCGTCCCTTATTTTTTTGTATTAAAAGTGGTAACCCTAGCAGCTGCCATGTCTTCCCCGCATATATAGAGAAGCGCGAGCCGGTTAAGGGGGAGAAGAAGTAAAAGAAAATAGAGGAGAGGAGAGAGAACGGAGGTTGCAGGAGGAGGCAGGAATCCGCAGCAGTAGGAAGTCGGTGAGAGAGAGCGAGCGAGTGCAGGCTCGCGTGTAGCTGAACAGGCGAGCCAAACAGCTGAAGCAGGACGGTGTAGAGAAGGTCAGCTCCATTAAGAGTGTCTCGCCTGTTGCAGAGCCCGCATGGGAGAAGCAGGTGAGACGCTAACAGAGAAGAAGCACCGGGGATTGTCATCTGTTTTTTGAAGACTGCTTCCTGTTGACGTTTTAACCTCGTGTTAAAGGATTGTTATTCTTATGTACTTTAAACCTCCACTTCACAACTGTTTTAAGGATTATTTATTTAAAGATTTATTGAATGCTCTACTGCACTTTGGACACCTGTTTTGATTCTTTTAATAATCAGTTATATTATTTACCAGTGTTATTTATTAAAGGTAGACTACAGTATATATAATTTATCAGTGTTATTTGTTAGGAAAATTGATTTTTATGTTAATATATTTGGGATGCGGAACAGATTAACTGGATTTCCATTATTTTCAATGGGGAAGTTTGTTCTAGATACGAGAAATTCGCTATACAAGCTCAGTGCTGGAACGAATTAAACTCGTATCTAGAGGTTCCACTGTATATATATATATATATATATATATACACAGTATGTCTCTTTATGTCTTAAAGAGTTAATTTTATAAAATTTTAGGTACTGGCTCCCAATTTAAATATTTATGATGTAAAAAATAAATCCAACATACGGTAAGTGACATAACCATAACTGTGGAGTACAGCCATTGAAAATCAACATGCATTTAATATTACTGATTCTCAAAGACAGGACAAAAGCAACGATTTAATGCTTTTCTGAAATTATTTTCTCCTTCAATATTACATTGCCTTTCTTTTTAAACTCCTCTGCTCTCAAATATTTTTCTCCTTCATATTATGTTGCACTTCTTTTTAAATTCTTGTTTTTATATTGCATGAATATATTGTCAGTTACTCTATACTGTTTTAAAACATTTACAGTATAATCTAAACTGAACAGAAAGATTTCCAATTTAAAAAATATTTACATGCCTCTGAATTTATTCTGCAGCAGAGAGAGAAACTGAAGTGGTAAGTTATGAAGCAAAAATGCAAGCTAAATGTAAAGATCAGTTCAATGAAAGTCTGTAACAAGAAGAGATTTGTACAATTTTCAGATTCAGAAGCTAGCAGGTGTTCAGTTGAGCTTTAAGCTTGGAACGAAAAAGAAGTTTTCAAAAATAGCCCAAAAACCAAAGGTTGTAGCTATCAAGTGGAAAAATGTATCTTATTCAGGTCTGTGAAATGTACTTCTGCATAAAAAAGCCTAATGTATCAGGAGTATGGTAATTGTGAATATTTAATACAGAAACGAGAACACATCATAAAAACAATAGGTGAATTTTGAACATAATGGTACTATGACTGGTTAACACTGTGGACACCTGCGCTATATCTCCGTCATATTGACCTTTAAAGAATAAATATTATAGAATCTTTTGCACTCTCCAATACAATATCCATAGTACCCCGTAGGATGTTTGACAATTAAGTGGAGACCATTTACTCATGTGAGTAGCGCACAGGGACATATGTTTTGCACCATAAGACGCACCTGACCATTAGACGCACCTGGTTTAGAGAAGGAAAACAAGAAGAAAAATATTCTGAACCAAATGGTGTACTAATATGTTTAATAAAATATAGCAGAATAATATTTCAACCATGTAAATTCAACAGCGGTTTTAAGAAACATCATCACTGTCATTAACAAATAAGGAGAGACTTTAAGGTTCAAGCACTCTTCTAGTTTTACGGAAACCCCAAGAACTCCTCATCGCTAGTGTCAGAATTTATGAAGCTCAGTTGCTCACAATCACTTTGCAGGAGCTCGTACCTATCATCACGCGGCATAACCTGTCCAAAGCCACAAGGGGACAAAGCACGTTTGGACCAATGCTCCCTGAAGTTATATCGCCAGTCTAGTCCCATCTATATTTGTAATGCCACAAAGCCCTTCATCTCGTGTTTTTTTGTGGGTTTCCAGTTTGAAAAACTAGACTGCGGTGCAAGCACAGCCCGTGATTCAAAAAATTGCTCTGCATACCTGTTTGTCTCGTCTGACAGTAGCTGAAAGGCAGCTTCAGGAAAGAACAGCCTGAAGTAGTCCAGCGGCTGGTAATCTGTCGAGTCCAACAGCAAGCCATACTGTCTTGTGAAGTCCGGTAGCCAGTTTGGCTCCCACAGATCAATGTCTAGGTAGTCCTCCCACACGAACCTTGCCATAGGTGCACGAATGTGCTCAGCTGGGGCGGCATTGGCTGGTGTCCCGATCAGCTGATGCCAGTTCCTAACTCTCTTGTTTGATCTCCTGATCACTCTCAACAAAAGTCTGACTCAGTGATAATGCGCAAAACATTTGTTTTCTGCACTCGCTTCGCTCCCTCGTGAGATGTCGATGCCATCTTGCCATTGTTTACATTTATTTACATTTCGCAACTCATGCACACGCAAGGATTAGATGCCGAGTCAATGAGTCTAACATTCCACCAAGCACAGAGGGAATGCCTGTAATGTAACAGTGAGTTTTGTCGCCCTCTACCCCTGGATGTCGACTTTTGTCAGGTAATACACATCATGGTCTGTGACGCAATATTCGCTCCATAAGACGCACAGACATTTCCAACCTTCTTTTGGGGAAAAAAAAGTGCGCCTTATGGCGCGAAAAATACAGTATTCTAAAATATCTTATCCAGATGAGTCGTCTTTTTTTAGTTGGCATGTTGGCACTGTTCCTTTTCAATATATGTTGTATATTTCCCTGGACCAAGGGTTTCTTGTCAAAAGGTTAAAATAAACAGAGATACAAGATAGCCCTACTGAAACAGCAACATTTGTTATTAAGTGTATAGGCTTGTCTTGCATTCTAATTCTTAAAGCTGTATCAAACTATTGCTAATTTCAAAGCAAAATGCAACCAATCATTTTGTTTATAACTAAATGAAAAAAAAAAAAAACCTTATAAAATAGAACACAGTGTTTGATAATACTTAACACTAATTAATATCATTAAATGTTACTTCTGTGTTTTATTCAGTTGTAATATTTTATATTTTTAATTTGACTTTTGCAAGTGTTATTTAAAAATTAACTCTTTAAGACATATTCAGACTATTCCAAACTGCACATGTAAAAAAAGCTTATTATTTATTTCAAAAGGTTTCTTTTCATGCTGGTTTTGTCACCTATCAATCAGTCAATCTTTTTTATACATCATTGCAGTTTTTCAAATTGTAATAACTCCTTTATAACCCCACTTTTTCATGTGATTATTTACTTCATAATTAACTTTATTTATTTAATTATTTTGGCACAAATGTCATTACGATCAAGACTACCGGTCTAGTTAATATTCCTAACTCCAGTATTTAATGTTCTTCCTGAATCAGGAGGAACACAAACCCCAACTTTTAGTGTCAGATAAGGTCCTAACAATGGCAGGCTAAAGTTAATTAGCATAATACTATCAGATGTTAAATAATGTTTTCCCCAACTCTTTGCAACCCCATGGAACTGGCTAAACAGATGACATTTTAGCTGATAATATACCGCAGAACACGTCGGTTCAGTTGCAGTGTGCTGTGAGTTTGGGGTAATCCCTTGTTGATTTGGTCTTAATATGTTTTTTAATTTCCTCTGTGACTTAGTATTTGTAAATTTAGTTTTTTACTGCCTTATATTTGTGATACTTGCTTGATATGGATATAGGCGAGCAAATGTTTAATTTTGGAATAATAATTTCTAGCTTAACTCTGCCCCTGCCCGTGATCACCGCACAAACCCTGATCCTTTGACTCGTATTCAAGAAGATTGCAGACACTTGTTGACTCTTAGAATCCCAGTTCAAACTTACATCCCCTTCACCCTGAATGCTACTAAAACAAAGGGTGCTTTTTCACAAACAGAGGGGAAATGCCGTTTTCAATGATAGCTGCCCTATGTAACCTGGACTACCTAAACGAAAGATTAACCCACCCAGTTTTAGTAAAAGTTTAATCACAGTGCTAACACATATAATAGATATTATTATGTAACTATTCACTAAAACATTTTCCTTCGTGATTTGCCTAACGTGTCCAAAATAAGCCTAATCATCAGCCCTGTAGTGTATAGGCTCATATAACATACTATAACTATTCTTATTTTTCAGGGGTTCATAACTGATGTAAAATGGAAGGCTATTACCAAGCGTTAACAGAATTTCTAAAACTTTGTATTATACAAAGCACCCTGAGTACCAAAGTGTTCATAGCCTGTTGATGAAAATGCTGTTTTAAATTAAAGCCTGAACAAGATAACGGTTTTCTATTCAACATATAAAATGTTTAGTAAATAAAGAGACTAAATACAATTTATAACAAAAATGGATCACCGATGGACAGCTGAATAACCAAGGAAATCTAATTTAACTTGAAGTGACACAGAGTGCTTTACAAATAAACCCCTACAACCTAAATCTACAAAGAGGAAGGCCCAATTGCAGTGGTGAGATGGATCCAAAGCTGACATATTGGATGAATTGGTAATTTCAGAGCAGAGCTTTTAAAAGTGAGTAGTATGGATTTTTGCACAATATGATTAAGTTACTACTTACTACTGTCACAGAAACATTTTCAAAGGACTGCTGAAACTTACAAATGCGTAGGGTATAACAGTTAAAAACCTAAAGAGAATAATGAGTGGAGTATAAGCAAAATGATCTGATCCCCCCAAAAATAAGGTTTACTGAACAATGATGGAAACAAGATGGAAAAAGGAGATACCAGATTTAAAAAAAGAAAGTGAAATCCTGATCCTCAATAGACCCTGACTAGTACCGTGTTAATATATTGGATACTCTGTGCCTGGTGCGGTAGCTAAAACATACCACAGTAACACACACACTCAACCCTCTGCTGAAGAAGAATCGTTGCGCCGTTAAAAAACTCAGCAATACAAATTACCATTAAAAAAAAAAAAAAACCTATTAAATCAGAAAGGAGCCCTATTAAGCGCAGCCATACAACAAATGGCTCAATTGCAACAGAAAGCCCCGGCTTCCAGAGACCTTTTAAGCGCTATGGAAAGTGAACTGGATAACCAAATGAAATTCATACTTGAAGGCGGTGACTTGATCGCCGATGCAAAAGTAAAACTTTATACGACCATCTTGCAAAGACACCTTACCTTTGTGAAAAAAGCAGATAAAGAAACCGGTACAACAGTGACACGGAATCTGCTTTACTTCTCCGAGTACAGTCAGAAAAGTTTATGGATAAAAACTTTTTAAAATCTAAAGACGTAAATAAAAATAGACAGCCTGGTCCAAGGTTCCCTGTGTATTAAGATATAATCTCATAAACACAGGAACATATTATAATAATCATTTACCCCGTTATTCATCAATATATCAATAAATCATCTGGACTTTAGGGCGACTAGTCTGTATTGAAATAATTACAATTCATTTAGCGAAATGAATGAAAACACAGTAGCAATATTTCTAATAAGCACACGCATCGATATAAGCTCTTGGGTCCCTGTTCAGGGCCCAGTCAGTCTGGCTCCAAACGGTTTCCCAAAATTAGAGTTTATAAAGCAAAAATGTTTAGTTATCTCAGACGTTTAAAAACAGGCAGGCCCCTGCAGAGAATCACCTCATGCGATAGATAGATAGATAGATAGATAGATAGATAGATAGATAGATAGATAGATAGATAGATAGATAGATAGATAGATAGATAGATAGATAGATAGATAGATAGATAGATAGATAGATAGATAGATAGATAGATAGATAGATAGATAGATAGATAGATAGATAGATAGATAGATAGATAGATAGATAGATAGATAAAGAATAAATAAATAGAAAACATTATTCTAATAAGATATTGAAGACACATTGTTTTGTTTTTCAACAAAATTCAGAGTCCTCTTTCGGTATTAACGGCAAGTTGTGTAATGGACCGGTCTGAACGCTTATTTATATACACTGAAAAGAGCGGTATTTTTTCTGAAAGCAGACTTTATAATAAGGAGAGTGATTTCTTTTAGCAAATGTGTGCCCTTTGTCCCGTTTTAAGACCGCTTTACATTTACAACAGGAAGATATGAACTTACATTAAATGACGTATGTATGAACCTGTTCTTGCCCATTATGTGAATCTGTAAAATGTTTGAGAAGGACCCACAGCTGAAGTGCACACAGATGTATGCGGGTGATGGCCTGTCAGTTTTGAGCTATACAGGCATATGCCTGCTCATACACGCGACCGCGCGCAGCCCCTGTCAGCTTTGAGCTCATGTCTCAGTGTGTAGAGAGAGCAGGCAAGTGCCTTTCTGTGAAATAGTGAAGGCTTTTTCATCACAGAGGCTGTCAGCTTGCCTTTCTGTGAAATGGGAGAATCAGCTGATGAAAGCTTGCCTTTCTGAGAGAGGATTTTCTGGGAGATGGGGAAAGGCTGATTTACTGCAGGACCTGTAGGTGTTTTTGATAGAAAAGATTTTACAAATTATAAAGCAAAGGTTAGATAGATATTTTAATCTCGTGATAATATTAAAATAATAGATGCAGAGGCATGATCCATACTATCAGGGAGACCTGGATATCTGGGTATAGGACAGGAACATCTCTGGACATGTCGATCAGGCCTTGGGTTCATGGTAAGGTCGTTCTTTTGATATGAAGGGCCTCGGGTGAAGGGGCAGGGAGGGGATTGCTTGCCAACAAACAGGTGTTGACAGACCGGGGGACAATGCAGAGGCAGTATCTGTCAAACTGTTTTTGACACAAACCCTGAGCCAATCAGGTGGGTGGGGGTGAATTAAGGCAGGATCAACACCCATCAAAATGCTCTTGACACAAACACTGAACTAATCAGTGATTGGGGGCAGGGACAGGCTGGAATTCACCAATCAAGTGACAGGGGTGGGGCACATCATTTAAATCCGCCAATCAGAGGAAAGGAGGCGGGCCATCAAGTCATCAATCATCTTTGATAGACATTTTGACAGAAACACCCTGGCTTAATACTACTGAGCACACTTTTATTCAAATTAATTCTGAGACATGAAATCTTTTGAAAATCTTTTGTTAACATTCTGTAGTCTTAGTTTAATATAGTACATTACCAGTAAACCCTCAATTCTCTAAAGATTCGCAAATCCAAGAATAGCAATTACTTTCTGTTTCCTCCAATCTTTGTAGGGATGTAAGATCATGGAGGGTGGGAGCGTCCTGGGAAAGTTTTCATTTAATGAAAGGAATATATTTGTAGTAAAGCTGTTTCTTTTCGGAGCCATGACTCATTTGGTTCTGGTGTTTCAGAAGCAAGCTGTAGGCGCCTTTGTTCATTGTTTTTATTCATGGAGTCTCGTTTTTGTTTTTCTATGGGTGTGTTGTTAGCTAGACGTCGTTTGCTGTTAGGAATCACAATTGAACCCCTGACCGCAGGCACTGTGGAGTAGCTGACTGCTGGCACTGTCAGTAGTCACCACTACCTCAAGTTTAAATACATACACATATATAGATAGACGCCGCATTCACTGTGTTTCCCAGTAGACACAATACGTCAGCCTTATTGCGAGTGGCAAAAGTGCCATTTAAACTAATACAGTTAGACATGGATTTTTTCTGATGAAAAAACAATAACGTTTAAAACAGTATCGTTTACATACAACAGATTTTGGCGAATCACTTAAATGCAATTATTAATATCCATTTATACACTAATAATGGCAATTATTAAATAATAATAATTATAATTATCATTATTATTAACCATTCCTCCCATATAAGTAACATTTCGGGGACTGCCTTCACACTCCTCTCGCTCACTCAGATCTTGTAATTTGAGAGTATTCAGTCTGGCAATATGGTGCAGCCTTAGTTTGTGGAAGACAGACACAACTAAAGACATGAGCATAAAATGATGGTTGTCAATTTCAAACTGTGTTTCCTCAATGTGCTCCATGAGAAAAAACATCAAGTTTGAGAAATGTTAACAGCTAACAACAATCTACATAGTGACTAAATACGTTTAGCCAAAACGTTGTTTGGAGGCTCACTTGAGCACATAAATGCATAGCTTTGCTAGCTTAGCTAAAGTAAAGATTATAAAACGGGATTTTCTAACGGCCAAATATAACCAAAACAATTGTTCAGCCTTACCTATGAAATGTAATCCCCTGGGATCTGGTTTGGACCATACAGCAGTTTGTACAATCCCAAGCAGCACATTATTCATTACTTCACTCCTCAGCAGTGCCACTCACAATATGGCGGCGATGTTGACATACGATTCTGCTAGTCATGAGGTGTCTAGTTATTTTATGTCAATGTTTAAATATGTCACCATGGCAACTTGTTGGTGTACACACTTTACGTCAAGTTTAGTTTACAGATTGTGTTGTGTTGTTTGGGCGCCACTTACTGACTTTGGGAAGCCGCTGGGTTTGACTGTTGGGCGCTGTGCGAGTGTGCTTTTGGCACAGGTTGCGTGTGGCATCCATGTATATATACAACCTTCGTAAACATTACTAAACGAAGGTTTTATATGCGGTGGTGTGCACGTTCGGGCGGCGGTTGTATTGTGATCTGAAGTTTAGTTTACAGGTTGTGTTGTGTTGTTTGGGCGCTACCTACTGAGTCTGGGAAGCCTCTGGGTTTGACTCTGGGGCGCTGAGTCGCAGTGCGCTTCGATGCATCCGTCGTCCCAAGTCCATCATCCTGCGTCCGTCATCCTCCGTCCGTGCATATATACAATTGTCGTTTAGTAATATAGATTACATAAGACAGGTTTGGCCTTAATTTCCAATTTTTCCAGGAGTTATTGACATGAAGCCTATTCTTACATTGGCACTTATCACTATAAGGATTAAAAGGATAGATAATAAACAGCTTGCTTTCTTTCTTTACCCACCGTCCCCCCATTTTGCCAACCTAAGTGAAGCTAAATCACACTTCCTAAAGTCCCAGTCCTCTGACATACCTACAGACAGAACACATCCAAAACAAAACAAGCTCCCCAGCAGCGGCTCATGAGGATTAAAATAAAGATATCTATTGACAGTTCAGTCCAAATACTATAAACATAAAATGTAATCTTAAACAGTTTGAGAGAGTAAACCCAGGGAATGATGTTAAACAGTAGACCTGGATAAGCAGATAACGTTTGATAGTAAGCCCTAATACAATAAGTCAAGGGTATGATGTTAAACAGTCCACTATGAAGGAAAAAAATTCCACATACATACATACACTCATATAATTGTAATTAAAACATAAAAGATGGAAGATAATGAAATAGAATGTATAATTACAGAATGAGTTTCATTGTGAATGGGTCCTACAGCTGGTAAGATCTTCTTTGCCATGCCAGGACACAATGCGACTCCCGATCGTCTTTCAAAAAGTGTCGGGATCAGTTTTCTTAGCTCTTAGAATTTGCCTTGAATGTCCACTTTCAGTATGTCAGGATACAAGAGGCTCTATCTGATCTCGGCTTTCTGTTTAATGTTGTAAAAAGTGGCACGTTTAGCAGCTGTTGAGGCTGAGAAATCAGGGAAAATACGAATGTGGTTATTTTCAAATATAATCTCATTTCTGTCTGAGAAGTAACACTGTATGTAGTTTAAACTGTCATTTTTCAAAGCGCACGATGAGAGTCCTAGGCTTTGAGGTATTTGATCCACGTACGCGGTAAGCTGCTGCTATCTTGGTGACTGATTTGAAGTCCTCTCCAATTATTTTAGAAAATAGTTCAGCTATGAATTTTACTGGGTTTGGACTTTCACAATTACTTCTGCATCATATCTTCCATTGCAGTGAGTTTGTCTCCAAGCACGTTGCATTCAGAATTTGCAGCTGCTGCTTTTTTGTCATGTTAGATGCCAGTTGTTCCACTATTTCGAGTTGTGAATGTTTGCTTAACGTCTTCCAACTGAGCACCAAATGCTCTAAGTCAGTCAGTCAGTCAGTCATTGTCCATCCCGCTATATCCTAACACAGGGTCACGGAGGTCTCAAATTTAGACGCATTTTCCTATATTTTTTCCACTGTTTTTTCTAGCATACTTTAATGGCGGCCTCAAAGTGTTTATTTAAACGAGTCTCCTGGCCTTTAATATCCTGAAGCAGCTTCTCGTTATTCTTCTGTATATCCTTTATTTCTTTAATGGTATCATTTATATCCTTCTTTATATTATCCTTGAGCTCCTTTATGTATTGAGCGGTGGCCATTTAGTAGATCATTGCATTCAACATGGATAGATCGTTTTGGTCTTTCCCGAATTCTGCGGGTGAAGTAGCAAGCCCAGTTGCAGCCGATGTTATTGGCTTACGAGGGATAGATGACAACATGGAAAGTAAGGCCATTTTCAGTTTTACTGAGCTTTCTAGAATCGAGGAGTTCTCCTGGCCCAATTCACTTGCACATTCGCTCCCACTTTAGCTCTCAGCTGGGGATGATGCAGCAACGTCAAGTCCTGGGAAATCTGTGCTTTCGCCTATCCATTCCAGGTCAGTGTCTGACAGGACGTACCTTGAGCTTGAACTTGATGTCTGTTTAGATTTGGATGAAGCTTTAGCTGTCTTTTCCATTTCTTTCGGAGTCTTTTTCCTGCCACTCATATTTATATATGCTTGTATATACTATAATTGAACACCCCCCAACCAGGTTGAGTAAATACCTAGGAATTATTAAAAAAAAAAAAAAAAAAATCAAAAAAATAACACCACTGCTAACGGATTTCTCCTCAGACATCCATCTCCCGTAGCGGACAAGGTTTGTCATATCAGTCATTGGGTACAAAGTAGGATCAACAGCTGGACATGGTGCCAGTCCATCACAGGGTGAACACACACACACACACACACACAGGTCTACTTCAACAACACCAAGTCCCATAACCTTCATGTTCTTTGACTGTGGAAGAAAACCAAGCAGAGAACACGTGAACTCCACACAGAGAGCACTGGGCTTGAGCTGTCATCTCCACTCTGCAAGGCACCAGCACTGGTACTGTACCACCCAATGACAGACAGAATAAGTGCCTGGAGATGACCTTCCTGTCTCTGCTGAGGCAAGTGATGCCACTCTGAGATGAGAGGGGGCGCTCACGCTGACTGTCTCTCCTTATCCACCTGCAGCTCTGAGAAGAAACCAAATGAGGAGAACTGACTCAGCCACAGTCCCTAGAGCTGCCCCTGTCCTTCTGGGTGGGTGTCATAAAAACCTGCCGGCCCTCCAGAGCATGGAGTCTGCTGCTGGACCTACAAACTCAACATGAAGCAAGTGCCATCGTGTCAGCACAACTGCAAAGTAAATTTGTCTATTGGGCTGAAACGTTGCTTTTGGAGCCATCGTGTCCAGTTTTGTTTCATTTGACTTCATTAAAGGGGGACACCCAGTTGGTGCCCCGACATTACAAAGCAACTTCTGCAGGTCTGTCCTCCAGTCACCATATCAGCAGACCAATATTGTCTGTTTGGATTATGCGTATTGTCCTTAAATTACATCCATTATATATCTTTCCCATTACATTTATCTATCACTTTATAGAATGTTTGATATAACTTTACGTTTTACCTATTTTTAGTTTTCTTCATTATTATGTTGTGTTTTCTTTCTTTTTTGTTTATTATTTCTTTATATTTGTATGTATTTTGCGTTGCCAATTAATTTCTATTATAAATATGTGAGGAACTACTATGAAAATAATCAAGTTTAAGCTTCGGGGCTTAGATGGGACTTTAGTTCACATTGCTTAAAAAGTTTGGGTGTGTACTGTAGGAGAAGGAGCTTTAAAACATTATAATAATAATTTAATTGTGACATTCAATACAAAATATTTGTTAAAATTAAAATTAATCTTGTTGCTGATTGCGAAGGTTCCCCCATAATAGGGCACCAAAAATGTACGTTTGCCTCTGATTATTTATGCTTTATTTATTGTATTACTTTTCCATCCTAACCAGCACATGGTGCAAGGCAGGAAACAAACCCCGTGCAGGGCGCACACACACCCACACCAAGCACACACTAGGGACAATTTAGGATCGCCTAACCTGCATGTCTTTGGATTGTGGGAGGAAACCCACGCAGACACAGGGAGAACATGCAAACTCCATGCAGGGAGGACCAGGGCAGCAAACCCAGGTCTCTCCTTACTGCGAGGCAGCACAGCTACCACTGTGGCACTGTGCCACCTTGTATTACTTCTGTTTTATCTAATCAGTACTCTTTACATTTTAATATGCTAGAAGTGTGTGTTATCATTTAATATTTTCACATATTATTACTGTAATTTCCCTTGTGTTATATTCAATCATCTCTATCGCCAAATGTCCCCCGGGGACAAGCAAAGTTCTATCTATCTATCTATCTATCTATCTATCTATCTATCTATCTATCTATCTATCTATCTATCTATCTATCTATCTATCTATCTATCTATCTATCGTATACTGCCTTTCAGATCTATCATACTATCTATCTACACAAGATGGATACACACTTTAAAACAGACTTCAGCAGGAATAAAACCCAAAGCATGCCAATGTGGCAAGAGACTCTGAGGAAGAAGAGAGAAATGGGCTCAAAAGTGATTCAGCGACATGTTCATTAGAACCTCTCCAAGTTCTTTTAGCTGTCATCTGTCAAAGACAATGGAGAGTTCATTCCTTGGACGTCAAATGTGCTTTTCTACAGGGTATGACATTGTGTCGGGAAAAACTAGGAAAGCTCAGAAAAAGTGTGTGTGATCCCAAAGATGTGCCATTTTACTGGTATAATAAAGTCAAGGAGATCATGCTGAAGACGGGTGGAAATGTTGTACAAGTGGATCCTGCAGTTTTTTTACTGGTTAGATGAAGGTGGTACTGTGAATGGAATTCTTGTATGCCATGTTGATGATTTTATATGGTTGGGCGCACATAACTTTTCTATCTCAGTCATTCCATACCTCAGATCAACTTTCCAGGATGGTGATGAAGGGTATGAGCACTTCAGCTATGTGGGACTGGAAGTTCTAAGTGTCAATGGAGTAATATGTATACACCAAGAAAGCAATACAGAAATCTTCAGCCCACTGCTGTAGTCTCTTCTAGAGCCTTAAAAAGGGACGCTGCCCTCAGTGCACCTAACTGGAACAACTAAAATCAAAAATAGGGCACACTCTCTGGGTTGCCAACAAAAGAAGACCTGATGTCTCATTTGATGGCAGCATCTTAGCATTCAGCACAAAACATGTTACTGTTCAAACAATACACAAAGCCAACAAGGTCATTAGGGAAAAGTGGCCTTGAAGTTTCAAAACCTGGGAAGAGACAAGTTATTGAAATTTGTTGTTTTTGGTGATGTCTTACTTGGGAATCTTCCTGATTAGTTTGGAAGGAGGTGGAGGATGATTCTCACCCCTTTGTTGGCAGTTCAAAAGAATTAAAAGAGGAGAGTGAAGTACTTGGGGATGAGAAACTGAATGCATTGCAAGTGCAATCTATCTTTATAAACATTTTTCATAGTTTACAGTCAGTGCCTCAAGACACAATGGTCTTCAGGTCATTTGTGTTACAGACACCTACTGCTTACTTGGGGTGATTCAATCCATCAAGTCTGTAACAGAGAAAATACTTCAAGAGTTATGTGGGATAAAAGAATGTCTTCAAGATCAAAAAGACCAATTTGTTTTGCGGTTTGCTGACTGTCTTAAGAAAAAAGAGACGTCTCCTTTTGTACATTTAAAAGGACTTATAGACGGAATATAGCACAGTAAGTGACTAGCATAGCCACATTTATTTTTGACTTGAATAAGAGTAATTATTACTTCTGTGCATATAAATGGGTATTTGGTGTGTTATGCAGTTTATGCAGATGACGTTGTTAAGTTCTTTATCTTGCACTACTATTTGTAACATTGTGGTGTTGTGTCCCTATTGGGTGTATTAAAGCCCTTGTGAAGAGTAAGTGGGCTTTTTTGGTAACACATGTCGTCGTGCTGATAAGTGAGTAATAAAAATTTGTTTCTAACATTACTGGTGTTTTTTCTTTGTCACTCAGCGTCTGAAGGACTTCTCTGAATGGTTGGTTGTGCCTGCCTCCCTTTGTGGCTCAGCAACGGGCCGTCTTCCCTTACCACCAGGCTTCCTCTCCACTGCACCAGCTCTGCCTTGAACCTGACATTTCTTTTTTCTTACCTCTGATTTCACCTCCTGCCATTCTCTTTTTCACTCTTTCCTCCCAATCTAACCTACTCAGGCTTCTTTTATCCCAGTGGGCAAGTTTCCTGCCAAACAACCTGCATAATGTTAAAAGAGCTGAGCTGACTCTGCCTGCATGTAACAAACAATCAGCTCATCTCATCAGTTCACATAGGAGTTCCCACACCCACAATCCTGACACACCATTTTAAACTAAAAACTCTTAACACCAAGTACCCCATAATGCACATTACCAAAGCGATCAAAAGGAAGGGGATGGCTTTCTTAAAATCAGGAATCACATTGCATTCAAGGCGCTTCAATCCCCCTAATGACTGAGTCCCCAACTATCACAACCTCTCTCTTTCCAGGAACTGTTATTGAGGTGGCCCATTAGGGATCCTCATGCCTGTCTACCACCTAAGAATCTGCAAGACCCTGAAAACAATTCTTCCAGTTCTGAGGGTTGATGCCCACAGACAGTGTGCACCCTTTACCTTGCACCTTGTGACTGTGATCCACATTTCTCTACCTCTCTGGTCTGGAGTCTCTTCCGGCGTCACCTAGTGCACACTATCTCTCTAAAGGACACCTGGGCCAGGTCCGACAATTCTCTACTACAACACAGGCCAGCCAAATACTGGTCCAGTTCAGTGACCCTGAGCTTGAGGTGCTGGATCAGCTGGCATCTCCTGCTGATGTAGCCCTCATAGAAGACTACAGGCTCCTCCAACCTGTCCTCTAAAATGTCCAACATCCAACAGGGGTTGCACTGCACTGGCCTCATTATTAAAATTTGACTGTGGATTACTACATTTTTTTTTTTACTTTTCCCCGTCTCTTCTCTTAACTTTGCGCTCCTCTTATTACTCACATACAAGCTCCCCACTCGCACTATTTGTATTCCTTTGTATTTCATTGTATTAAAGAGTCCTTAAACTGTTGCCCTCTTAACTGCTCTAATTTCTTGACTGCTAAGAACTGAATTTAGAAAAACACGCTTACTGAATATCCACTACTGGTTCATTTCTTATTGTCTTTTCTAGTCCTACAGCCACTTGTGTTTGATAGACGTCTTAATGCTACTCGCCTGTCAGCTGAGCCCTTCTCTTTATTGCTTTGAAATCAGCCACTGCCTTTTTTTATTTTTACGACGCCAGTTATGTACTTACAGAGATGTACTGTAAGTGTCAGCTACTGCTGCTTAATGCCCTGCCTTGCCAACAGAAGTTGGAATACAAATAACAAGAACAAGTACAAGTAACTTTTCCAAATTCTCCCCCAAACTCTCAGCACTTTTTATTTCTGTGCGGGCGAAAGAAAGGCATAAATAAACCTTTTTACGGGGGAAAAAAAAACTTTAAAAGTTCCTGCATGGCTCGTAAGTGGCAAACAAAACACAAAGTTTTTAGGATCAAAATGTATTTTTAATTAACTCTCACACCTCAGAGCACAAATTTCTCAGCTGCTTCTCTTCCATTTTCAAAGATGACGTCAGTATGTCTCAGTCTCTGCATTACATGACAATTGGGCTGAAAGTAATGTCATGTAACAACACACATCTGTGGTACAGAGCTGACTATATTGTGAAATTCAGTGTCCTCTCCACTGGCGGAACAACAGACCACGTGTGACACCGATAGACCCTCCAGTTCTTTAGAGTCCATCAAGCCATTGAGCTCACAATCAGCAGTTGGCTTTTTGATTTTCCAAACAACTCTTCATTCACAAGGATTACTTTTGGCAGACTTCAGACACATTTTGACATTAGTGTCAAATAGTGAGGGGTGAAATGATTTAGACAATTGAATTTTGAGCAAATCTCAATGTTTCACTTATAACAAAAAAAAAAGTAAATATGTGTTTTTTCTCTCAGCTAAATTTACTCCATTCATACAAGAAGAAATATGTTTAGTCCAACTGGAGACCTTTCTTGCATTAATTCTGCTATTTACTATTTAATTAAAAATCTCTAGAAAAAAAAATGAAGTCTGCGTATCCTCAGCTAGGTGGCTGCTGGTGGTGGAGAGGGTTGTTGTTTAATAAAAAAAAAAAACAGTAATGTGCACAATGGGGTGTTTTTGTGGTAGCTGTTGAGGGACAAGTATCCTTGTGTCAAAGAATTGGAGATTCACCAACCTGGGTAATGTATGCAACTACTATGGCAAGCCAAATTAACATTTAGAAATAACTCTAAATGCTTTTTAGGATATCTGAAATGCATTTATGATATCTCAAATAGATTTCAAAATATCTTAAAATAACTTCCTGTGCAATTCGCAATATCTCAAATACAATTTGAGATATCTTCACGTAGACAGGAAGTCCTATTGAAAGAATAAGTAATTTTACAGGAGGGGATTTTGAGATATGTTTAAATGTATTTGAGGTATCTTGAAATGCACAGAAAGTTATTTTGAGATATCTGAAAATTTCAGATATATTAAAATGCTCGTGGATGTATTTTAAGGTATCTCAAAATGTTTTCAAGAGATCTCAAAACTGAAAGGAACTTATTTCAGGATATCTCAAATTACATTTCACATATAAGTATTTCAGATATCCCAAATGTACAGCATATCATTTCAAGATATTGTGAAAATTATTTGAGATATCTGAAAATGCATTTCAGATATCTTTCATTCACTGACTGATATCTAAAATGCACTTCCAGATATCTCTAAATGATCATGTGGCTCATTATGTGGGAAGTTATTTTAAGATATCTTGAAATTGACTTTTATTTGAAAGACCTAAAATACATTTTTAGAGATCTCAAATTCATTTCATGATATCTTTAAATGGGTCTCTGTTCCACTTGAGACATCTTAGAATGTATTTCAAGATATCTCAAATTCAGTTTGAGATAGCTTTAAAAAGAAGTTAACTTACTTTAAGGCAGGCATGTCAAACTCACTACCATTGGAGGGCCGCTTCGACTGCCATATGTGTGTCAGCGGGCCGTACTGTAACAAATACTATTATACTATTATACAAAGTTACTGTAGCTTTCTTTCCAATACTGAAAACTTTAAAAAATGTAACACTTAAAGTTTAAAGTTTAAAGAAAAGCAATTTATTTCCATGCAGTCTTCATACAACAGTGTAGAATTAGAGTCTTAGCCTCTTAGCTAGGTCCTCATTATATTACTAGGCTCACCCTCCTTTTAAGGCGACCGACTTTTATCCTCAATTTGTGTGCGCTCCATGTGTACATCAGGCATGTAAGTGTAGGGAATGAGAACATCAAAGTGCCCATTCATAACATCTCCCGAAAACCTAAGTTTTTTTATCCCCTCGAGTGCCTGTCCAAACTTGGAGTGTAGGACTCCATAATAATATACAGTGATCCCTCGCTATATCGCGCTTCGCCTTTCGTGGCTTCACCCTATCGAGGATTTTATATGTAAGCATATTTAAATATATATCGCGGATTTTTTGCTGGTTCGCGGATTTCTGCGGACAATGGATCTTTTAATTTCTGGTACATGCTTCCTCAGTTGGTTTGCCCAGTTGATTTCATACAAGGGACGCTATTGGCAGATGGCTGAGAAGCTACCCAACTTACTTTTCTTTCTCTCTCTCTTGCGCTGAATATCTTTGATCCTGACGTAGGGGGTGTGAGCAGGGGGGCTGTTCGCACACCTAGACGATACGGACGCTCGTCTAAAAATGCTGAAAGATTATCTTCACGTTGCTACCTTCTGTGTGCAGCTTTTAAGTATGCTGCACGGTGCTTCGCATACTTAAAAGCTCAAAGGGCACGTATTGATTTTTGACTGTTTGTTTTTCTCTCTCTCTCTCTCTCTCTCTCTCTCTGCTCCTGACGGAGGGGGTGTGAGTTGCCGCCTTCAACAGCTTTGTGCCGCGGTGCTTCGCATACTTACAAGCCAAACAGCCCTATTGATTTGTTTGCTTTCCTCTCTGTTTCCTTTGAAGAGGAAGATATGTTTGCATTCTTTTAATTGTGAGACAGAACTGCCATCTCTGTCTTGTCATGGAGCACAGTTTAAACTTTTGAAAAAGAGACAAATGTTTGTTTGCAGTGTTTGAATAACGTTCCTGTCTCTCTACAACCTCCTGTGTTTCTGCGCAAATTTGTGACCCAAGCATGACAATATAAAAATAACCATATAAACATATGGTTTCTACTTCGCGGATTTTCTTATTTCGCGGGAACAGCTCTCCCTCTGCCATTAGCTCAGAAAGGGTACCATCAGTTTGAGACTTTGACATTTCAGTGAGATCCTGAAGCTCATTTGTATAAGAGATTCCTGACGGCATCATTGTAAATGGCTGAAACCTTGACCAATTACTTAAAACATGTCGTACAATGTCAGCCCGAATCTGTACCGCTAAAGACGGAGTTTCATGCACTAAATAAGCTATAGATGAGAATAAGCAAGCACCATCTCCCCTGATATTTACTACGCGGTGAGGCATTTGTACTCCATCAACATTAATTATTTCCAGAGACATAATTTTGTCTATTTTTCCAGCGCATTGCGCACAAAAGCAAGGGAACGATGGGAGCACCAGAACTCTGCTCACATTGCGTCGCTTCGTACCGCAAGCCGCAAGTAGTAAGTCTGTGATAAGCGGAATACCGCTACACTTTGCACTCACTGGACGGAAGGACAATCCCGACCGCTTTTATATAGTGTTTTGATGATTGATATTCATTATATTATGTTCATTGCTTATATAGGAGTCTTACAGTGTGAGATTATTTTTTTTTGTCCTGACACTTGGCATCTCTTTTTAGTTACCAGTTCGTCAATATCAGGCTTGAAATCTTGTGCAGCTGCAACTTTTATGAGGGATGAAAGGTGCTCGACGGTAAGTCTTGAGCGATGTTGGGTTTTGGTAGCTTTCATTAACAAAAACAATTGCTCACAAAGGTAAGTGCTTCAGAACATAGACAGTACTCTCGATGCCAACTTACGGATCTGCACATACGAGGGTGGCAGGTAAGCATACAAGCCTGGCACACCAACTTCGTTGTATTTTGCCTTCAGAATAGAATCTGACTGCACTTCAGTCAATTCCATTTGGATATTCTCAGGCGCATTCTCAACGTTGTAAGAGAACAGCGCAATGCCCTGTTTGTGTGAACTGAAATCACGAAAATGCTCACTGAATTCATTGCTCAGTAATTCAAGTTGGAAAACAAATCCTCCAAAAATCTAATTTTACTTTACTAAGTTTACTTCAAAGTTTATATTGTAAAATAAGCCGATATGCAAAAAGCCACCTGACCTACAATAATTTTACAAACTCAAAATCACAAAAATATGTTAATAAACAACTCACCAATTTCTCTCGTCCACTTCAGATCTTCAGCTGTAGTCTGCACTAACTGTTCGTTACAATACTAGCACAAAATTACATAAAACTAGAGCTAAAAAATGTGAAAATATGCGGGCTATTACTACTTGTGATGGTCAGTTCTGCCCAATGGCCAGTCTCAGCAGCCCAGTCAGTAGTGTAGCCTTAGCAGGGGTGGCTCTAGGCTCGTGGCGGCCCTGGGCAGAGAAAGAATCAGTGGCCCCTTCGCCTGGCAATGTCAATACGGTATCTTATGTACGACAGATGGTCATGTCCGTTGCGGACACTGCATAGCCGCCTCGTGCTCATGATACGCTTCTATATACGCGTGTCCATAACTTGAAAACCAAGTGGCGACCCATGATATTCTCATGATGGCAAAACATTATAATACTACATATAGCTTACTGCTCCGACTCTAGCGACATTTGTAAATACAGCGTACTAATTAACAAGAAACACAATGTTTTTTGGCCACATTGCCGTCAGCTGTGTCGTTATTTTCTCTTTCTGTTTTATATTCCATATATATTGCATATATATGCACAGTTTGCACATGCCTAAGGCCACCCCTGCTGCAGCCTAGCACTTCAGTTGTGACGCTGCGGCTCATTAACTTTGGTCAAGGCTCGTTGCTATACTAGCAGATGACGTTTCCGGTACCATAATGCCATGGGAAAACGCGCTTTAGTGAGAAGGCAGAAGTAAGAAAAGTTAATAAGTAACACCGAAGATGCAGAATGATTCAATCACAAATGATAGTAATCATTTTGTACAAGTTCAGTGCTAACAGGATCTGTCATGCGGGCCGCACGGATTTCTGTTGCGGGCCGCATGCGGCCCAGGGGCCGCGTGTTTGACATGCCTGCTTTAAGGTATCTGAATAACTTTTTCAGCTATCTACAATACAATTTAAGATATGTTAAATACATTTCCAGATATTTCAAAACAGCTTCCTGTCCATCTTCAGATACCTCAAATACATTTCAAGATATCATATAACACACAGAATGTTACTTTGAAAGAATAGGCAATTTTACAGAAAGTGATTTTGAGATGGGCGGCACGGTGGTGCAGTGGCAGCGCCGCTGCCTTGCAGTTAGGAGACCTGGGTTCGCTTCCCGGGTCCTCCCTGCGTGGAGTTTGCATGTTCTCCCCGTGTCTGCGTGGGTTTCCTCCCACAATCCAAAGACATGCAGGTTTGGTGCAGTTGTGATCTTAAATTGTCCCGTTTGTCTGTGCTTGGTGTGTGTGTTCCCTTCAGTGGGCTGGTGCCCTGCCCGGGGTTTGTTTCCTGCCTTGCGCCCTGGGATTGGCTCCACCAGACCCTGTGACCCTGTAGTTAGGATATAGCGGGTTGGATAATGGATGAATGGATGATTTTGAGAAGTCTTGAAATCTTGTCATCACATTACAATTACAATATCCTTTTCTTCATGATTTAATGGATAAGACAGTGGTTCCCAAACTTTTTCGATTTTCGCAGCCCTTGCCGAATCCAGGTTTTCCCAAGGCACACCCAAAGTCAAATTCAAATTTGCAAAATAACCAATAATTTTTTTTTAATTAAAGGGTTAGGTAAAAAAACATAAAACACATATTTAAGATCACAAAAAAATGTAACTGAACAAATTCAACTAATTATAATTAGTGGGATTGCGGTGTCGCAGGTCCGCGGCTACGAAAGATTGACGTTTTTCAAACAATCCATTTGGCATGTCAGTCTCCGTGGGCGCGATCATGCAGCCGCAGGGAGTTGATAGAGTAATTGGGGTGAGTCACACCTGCACGTGAGGGTGCGATCTTTCTCAATTGCTTTATCAGCTTCCTGCGTTACGTGATTGAGACGCTGTGCTCACGGAACCATATAAGAACGGGCCGGCACAGAAAGAGAGGGGGAAAAAAAGGAGATGAAAAGGAAAGGAAAAAGGCTTAGAGACAGAGTGCAGCATTGGGACAAAAGAAAGAGGACGAGCTAGCCAGCCAGCCAGCCAGCCTGCCAAAATGAATGAGAGAAGTCAGCGCAATTCTATGTGCCACCTTGTAAGATGCTAGCAATTATTGATGTCTGCTTATAAAAACGCCCTTTTTATTGATTTAAATCTTTTAACTTTCTGGTAAAGTAGGCACGAGATTTATTAACCATGCTGGGAAGATTGGTTTCTAAATGGCGTTTCAACTTTCTTGGTATCGTGCACTCTGGTGCCAAAACTTTCATACACAGTACACACTGCGGCCTCTCTTCACCACTGACATCTGTCAACGTAAAACCAAAGTCCAAATAACTGTCATCATATTTTCGATATTTGCGCTTCTTCACTCTGGTTGAAGTTGCCACTGGTGTGCTCTCTTTATTTTCACTCTCACAACGCTTATCACTGTTTAGTAAAAACTGATCCATTTTTAAAAAATACATACAAGAAGAAATTCTTCAAAAACTTCACTTGACTTAATCCCAACAATATACAGTTGATACAATCTTTGAAAACTAACTCAACACTAAGACCGACAGCTTTTTATATACGAACACAAAGTACCGAGAAAGTTTGACAAACTACTAAAATAATCGAGAAACTTAATTATTTTAGAGCACCTTCTAGTAACCATTTGTAAAGGCTTCCGCTAACAGTTATTACCAAGTGAATTACTGGTTTGCACCAGGTCCGCCAGATGTCCCGTCCTTTCACACTGAATTGAAAATGGAAATTAAATTATGAAAATTTTGTAATATTTCGTGGTGCCCCGGTGAGGAAGCAGTGGCTTCTCAGGACGCCATGGCACACAGTTTGGGAACTACTGGGATAGAAAATGTCATGAAAGTGCAGTCACATTGTGTCACTTTGTCCTGAGTCATCCCTAATGTGGTGTAGCAGAAATGAACAGCAGCTTTGTGAATGTCCAGAGGTCTTTTTTATCTGCCATTGGACTGGTCCAGCTGGTCTGTCAGGTGGGTTGAGCAACTTTAAATTGACTTCTTGTTGTTGGTTACTCGTTAGTCACTTATCACATAGCCATGTGAACAGAAATGTCCCCAAGCTTGTCTCAGCTCTTTCTCTTGTCCTCTCTCCTGCTTTCCTCCAGGCTGTGCTCAGCCTGTTTCTAGTCCTCCCAGTTCTTTGTCTTGGCCCAGTCATCTGAGGTCAGACTTGAACCCGAGTTTGTCCATGTTGTTTTGTACTAATGCTCACTTGTCAATTTTAAAGACATTGAAATATGTTGACTTAAAGCCACCCTGTGACTCCTATGTGGCCTCTCTGATCCTCGTGCTCTTAACAGGCTTGTGATGGCCTTGGTGGCCGCAGCTGTCACACTCCCTTGAAACTGAAATGTCAATAGTCAAGTCTGAGGATAAGCCGAGCAATAAGGACATAAACGAGCAAAAGGAGGTGGTAAGTGTTGAGTGATCTTATGATACAACTGAACAAAGTGTTCAAAACCAAAATTAAGTGCAGTGCTTCTTCACCAAATAAGTTAATAAATAAATGAATATTCCCCAATAAAAAGAGTGTTCATTGATGGAGATTAAAATCACAGTAAACAGTCAATAAATAATCCATACAGAAAAATGAAGTAGGTTTCAATCTTGCACCTTGAACGCAGTATGCTCACTCATCTCAGCACCACTTCTCAACGACTTGTCTCCACTCCACTGCATCTGCTCAGCCACAATTCTGCATTTACTTTATTTCTCATTTAACCCTCCATCTCCATCTTTTCATTTTTCTCATTTTAAACTCACTGGGGTGCAGGTGTCTAATTCCACACCCCAGAACACTAATGAGGACATTGGCTGAACCACACGTGTCTGCAGGTGTAAAGTGCGCTCCGCCAATTCACCACCAACACTCTAGGGCTGCTCTGCTCCCCCACACTACCACATCCACCTACGCCCCTCTGAGTCCACCATTTTAATTTAAAAACCTGCACACAGCCACTGACCCCTAACGTATCACCACACAGCTTTGTATTTAGTAGTAAAGAGAATCACACAGTGACCAGAGTGACCAGTGGGGCACAGGACTAGTGTGACAGGTGTCCTTAGTGACAGTCAAATTATTCACATCTCCAGTCGGCCATTTGATTGTCTGCTGGCATTGAGGAAGACCCTGACTGAGTGAAACAACAAAAGAAGGATTTGTGAGGCAGAGGGTTTGGACCTGTGATGACATCAGTGAAGATCATGTGTGTATAAAAATATCAAAAAGGCACTATAGTGGATTATTTAGAAAGTCATGTGACAGCCTACACTGATCATGTGGTGAGATTCTTCTTTTAATGTCCCACAAGACACACAAGTGTGAGTTACAAACACAAGAGGGCGCCACTCCTCACACTGGAGTATCTCACTGACACGCCCACTGAGGTCACCTTCCCAGAATCCTCTCAGTGTCTCTGGACGTCTACTGCACATGATGTGGGTGTCCACCTGTTGGTCACTAAGCCCACTGACAGATATATGTCGATGTCCTATGTAGACCTGGGGGTCATGTCTTGTAGAATGATGTCGGCCTGTTCAGCCCACTTGGCTATAATGGCGGTCACTTCCTGTGTCTCCCACCTTACTGTCCACACTGCCTTCAGTCCTAATCCTCTCCTCCCTGTGACCTTCTCTTTCTGTGTATGGCTGGCTGGTCATTTCTACTGCTGCTGTCCACCTTTCCTCCTGTTCCTCTGTCTGTCCTCCTCTCTCGACTTCTCCTTATCCTCTGCCTTGTCCTCCTCTTTTATTCATCCTTTTCTTCCATTTGCTCGTCTCCTTCTCTTTGCTATTCTATTCTCTTTGTCCTTATCTGTCACTTCAGTCCAGCTCTAGCTGTCCACTCCTCTCTGTCTTCTGTCACTTTAGTCAGCTCTTCTCCTCACACTGACTGTGTTTCTCCTCCTTATTCAATTTTAGTGATTTTTAACAAACTTTAGTGAGGACATCAGAGGAGTGTAAGGGGGAAAGTGACAATGGAGGACAGGAACAAGTACGAGATTAAAATAAAGAATGGACAGCATGGGCTTGTGGGACAAGAAATAAAACAACAGTCTGAACAGAGAGGAAGAGGAGAGTGATGAGTGTGGTGGAGGAGCTCAGGGTCACAATGTTGTCTTTATGAACTGAATTATTAACGGGAAATCTGCAGTTGTGTCACCTCAAGTCACTCTGTCTGTACATAAGGGACACTGCAGTCTGTCCTGATTAAACACAGCGTTTGTGTTGTGCTAGTGGAAAAGTCAGAGCCACAATGTGACAAGAAATAAAATTCATGAGACACACACACACACACACACACACACACACACACACACACACAGTTTTGTTGTTCACTTACCTCAGTTTCTCTAATTTGCAGTTTTCACTCCTCAGCCTCTCACACAGCTGATCCACTCCTGAATCCTCCATGTTGTTGACACTCAGGTTCAGTTCAGTCAGTTTCGAGTGTGGAGCAGAAAGAGCAGAGGAGAGAGCTGAGCAATATGTGGAGGTGAGGTCACATTGATACAGGCTGTGGAGATAAAAAGACAGAAGTGAGGACATGAGGAGAGACAAACAAACAGACAGAAGGACAAACAACACAAAGGTTCAATGGCCACTTGTATTCTGACTTTTCACTGAAGTGCAGTGTGAACACGAGACCACTGCCATTCTTATAAAGTAAGGCGCTATATACCTGACAGGGTCTCCTGCCTTCATGCTGGACTGACTGGTGCCAAGTCATTCAGACTGACATGTGGACATAAACACTGGATAAGAACATCACAGACACGAGACTGACGGCGTCCTGCACTCATGTGACCAGATGGACTTGTCACAGGTGACCACGGGGTGAGGATGACAAACTGGAATTCTCGTGTCATTTACCACTCAGGACTGGCAGCTCTGTTGGTGACCAGCAGCAGGTCTGTTTGACTCCGTCTCTGTTGAACTTTTTTTATTTGTTGTGATTAATTTTTAATTATGGGTTAATTTTTCTGAACAGGAATAAAGGAATATGTGTGTCCCTGAATTGTTATGGAGTGTCTACTTTTATTTGTTTGTATTATTTTGATGATACTTTTTCACTTTATTTGCTGTTGTCCCAATGCGTCTTCTATCCACCTGAGTGATTCAGTACAGCCAGGAGTTTCTACTGTGATGGTACCTGCCGAGTACAGACACTGACCAGAGCTGCTTCCAGAACTTTCCACTCTGAAGAGACAGGATGAGTCTGATGAAGGTGACAAACGGAGGACACTGAAATTGGACAGATGTGGAGGGGCTCATTTGAGGTAACAGGTAACCCAACACATTCCACTTCGGCTGTAATCAACTTGATGAATTTCAAATTAAAGCTTGTGTTTAGACAGAATACAGAGAAGCGTGCATTATGGAGACATGGCTCTCTGAGTCCATCAGTGTTATGGAGCTCATCACTGAGATGTCATCGTCAGAGGTAAAGGGCCCGTTGGCGTCTCCCTGTCTGTATATAAATGGGAGTCTCAATCAGTAACAGCCAGAAAAGCAGTGAGCTCTGCAGACATTGAGCTGCTCAACGTGTCACTCAGAACACTCTACTCGTCCAGAGAATTTCCACAGATATTTGTCACCGTTGTTTGTATTCATCCTAAGGCTCACACATCGATGTCAACAGAGATGATTATCACAGCTTTAGTCGACACGCTGAAAGTGAACACTCAGACCAAAGCATCAGAAGCCTAACCTTTGTCACCAGGCCTTAAACAAAGGCACCAAAAGCACAAACACATTTTCTGATTTGCACTTTGTTTGTAATTCTGCAGCACTCTTGTGAAATACTCCACACTATTTCTTACATTCAACACTTTATTTAGGAATTTAAAAGTCCACAAGAAGACAGTGAAACTCTGGAGTGAAGATTCAATCCAAAGTCTCCAAGGCTGCTATCATTGTCCCAACTGAGATCTTTTGATGGACTCCTGCACTGATTTAGTTGAGCTTTGTGATGTTATCAGCAGCTCTGTTTCTGTTTGTGAAGATGTGCTGATCTCAGCTAAAAGTGTGAAGGTCTATCTGATCAACAAACCCTGGTTCAGCAAATCTATAATGTCATTATTATATCAAAAGAAAAAGTGTCTTTAGACGAGGAAATACTAATGAGGCACGAGCTGCTCAAAGGGAATTAAAACTTGACTTTCAAAACACCAACCCTAAAAACCTAAAAGACTTCAGACCAGTGGCTCTAACATCACTGGCTATGAAAACATTTGAAAAACATCTAAAGAGAAACCTGAGAGAGAAAACTCCCGAGTTATGAGATCCATTTCAGTTTGACTACCAGTCTACTAGAGAGGGGCACAGAGGACGCCAAATGCATATTCTGTACAGAACAAATTTAGGGTACGTGGTGTGGCGGGCGGCCGGGACGCCCCTTCTACATATGTTCCAGGGGAGCAATCATGGGCGTCTCACTACCTCCCCCGGGACGCTTGGTGGCAGCCTCCCTGGCTGACGATGGTGCCTCAGTTTCCCGCAGGGTTTCATGGGAGATGGAGTTCTCCACAACCCTGTGGGGATCTGGGATGGCCGCCAGGGGGTGCTGCATGGATCCCGGAGTCCACCTGGACATCTCTAAAGCCCCGGCTGGAAATGCAATTAGCCACAGGTGATCCAGCACCTGGAGCACTTCCGGGTGGGCTATAAAAAGGGCCAGCATCCACCACTCAGGAGCTAGAATCGGGAGGAAGAGGACGAGGTTGCCTGGGAGGAGTGGCGGTGCTAAAGGATTTGTTTGTGCTCTGATTGAGTAAGTGCTTTGGGACTGTGTTGGGCCTGTGGGACACGGGGAAGATGTGCCCCATGGCTGAAGAAAAAATAAAAAGACTTGTTATTTTACACGTACATCTGCGTCAGTCTGTGCTGGGTCGGGCGCTATATAGTGGAGACGAGCTAAAGGACAAATCAACATCAGACATTTACTCTGAAGTCCTTCCAGCACCAGAAAAAGATAACATGAGCAGAATTTCATATTCAGCCATAATGTGTAGATGAAGGCCTGGTGTGAACAAGAAGGTTTTACTTTTCTCAGCCACTGCAATGCCCGTCATTGTAAACATTTCATGTACTGACGAGATGGACCACATCTACAAGAGAAAGGGACAAACATTCAAGGAGTGAGAATCTTCAGAGAAGTGAGCAGACATTTCAACTGAGGATGACAAAATAACAGTCAACCGACATAAAGAGAACTCAACTGAAAACACAAAAAGTAATTTTCTTTGTTTAAAATGTTTACTCCTTAATGTGAAAGGCATTAGAAATAAAATACATGAATGAGAGGTGAGAGGACTGACCTAGGACTCTGATATTGTAGGAATTACAGAGTCAGGGCTGAATGAGAGTGACAGAGAGGAATATCATATTAGTGTCTACACCTGCGTCAGGAGAGACATACAAGAAAGGAAAGGACGAGGTGTGGTGCTGTATGTGAACAATAATATTCAGAACGACATCTTCAAGATGGAAGAAAGAAACTCATCAGAATCACTGGGGGTTAAGATACTAAGGAAGAAAGGCAGAAATCTGGGGCCTCATGTATAAACGGTGCATACACACAAAAATGTTGCATAAGACCGTTTCCATGTTCAAATTGCGATGTATAAAACCTATACTTGCCATAAAGCCACGCACATCTCCATGGTAGCTCATACCCCGGCGTACGTGCGCTCGGTTTTGCAAACTGGCGGCACCCAGCGTCAAAACAGTGCTACTGTTCCAGTGTGGTTTCCCTTTCTTTTTTAGATCCACATCCCTGGCATGGCTTTATAAATACACTGAAATTAACTGCATATTGTTTATTAGTTTAATGCATCTGATTGTAATTAACCAGTAACAGTATAATGGTCCACAGAATGGTCAAACTATTCCAAATACCATAGCTGCTTTAGTGTTGTTACTCTCACCGCACCGACTTCTTCTTCTTCTTTCAGCTGCTCCCGTTAGGGGTTGCCACAGCAGATCATCTTTTTCCATATTACTCTCATTTACACCACTCGGAGCAGCTGATCGCAAAGAGAATTATCAGTATACAGCATCAAGCACACGCTGCCTCAGCCATGCTGCCTATTTGAACTGCTCTCACACGGCAAACGTTTCAAAACCTTTCCTGTACAGACCTCGCGGTTCAGAAACAGTTTCATCCCAAGAACTCCAAACACACTCAATCAGTCCATCAAGTGCTCCTTGCAGAACTGTTTGGACTTATAAGTACAATCACCTCACTGTAAACTTGCACTACAGTTATAATATTGCACAACCTGCGCTACTTTATAAAGCGCGTATTTACATATGATGATATCATTTTTAAGATGAAATGCAGCAAAATATGTTTATTACATTATATAGATAAAACTTTAACTTCATTTAAATAATGTATATTGTTAATAATTAAACATGTGAGGACACAGTGCTGCAGCACTAGCGAGGCGCTGGCCTCCGTTCACAGATTGTTCCTGCCTCGTGTTATATTCTTGCTGGTGCTGGCGCGACACTGGAAGGATAGATGGATAGAATAATTAAACATGTGCTACGAAGATATTTCAATGTTCCTTAAAAGTTTTGAAGAATCGGCGTTCTAAGCTTACAGATGGCTTAACGTCTATTACAGAGCTGACTGTGTGGTGATTGGGTATTTGGAGAAAACTGCAATAAATAATTTCATCGAAGGTCGCGCACGGCACAGCAAGCACCAACATGAACAATCAATGCGCCACCGTGTTCCCATGTTTAATAACATGCTTTAAGTCCTATCATCATGAAAATGATATCACGTATACATCTCAGTATTTTAATTATTCAGTGAGCTGTAATATCACGAATGTAATGGATTCTGTGTCCTGTCGGAGAAAAAGAAAGTCCATTTAAGAAGCAGGTAGTGATTCACACACACAGAGCACATAGAAGATCAAATACAAAACAAAGCATTTAACGTGCTACTTTAGTTACGATAGGATCTGAGAAACTAGTAAATTAAGTGATTTTAAGATGAAGTTTATGATGTTCTATTTTAATGACAAAATAAACTACGTGATTAATGTGGAAATTTCAAGATTAAAGTTGACATTTCTTGCTTTTTTCCCCACTGTGTGCCTTTTTTTTTTCTCGGTACCCTAATAAGCTTTCATATGAGACTCAGACGGTGGGCTACGACTCGCCTTTTCACAGCGACTTTGATATGTAACAACTTCTTTTTTATTTCGGGCACTGTGCGACTTTGTGAACTTGAGCTTTCGAGTTTCTCCGACACTCTATGTCACTCGATCAACTTCCTTTTGTTATTTATACCACTGTTTAAACCAATAAATAGTACGTTTTTTCTTGCCTCCACTCGGTATTCGCTGAAATTCTTCTATTTCCCCTCGTGCTTTTGCCATTGTCTATTCACAGAACACTGAGCTTAAGAGCTTGCGTCATGTTATAGTGTGAATTCTACGCACGGCGTTATGCATGAGGCCCCTGGTTATTGGAGCTTGCTACAGGTTGCTAAATTCTGATATGTTAGATAATAACGTATTATTTAATCAAATAAGGCCGATGTGCCACAAAGAGGATGTAGTGGTCATGGGGGATTTGAACTTTCCAGACATTGATTTTGAAGCCCCTGTCAAGAATAAATAAGAGGAAACTGAAGTGGTGCAGATGGCAAATGGCTGTTTGTTCACCCAGTTTGTCTCAAGCCTAATGTGTGGTGACGCCTGTCGAGATCTCATCTGCTCAAACAATAAAGACAGAGGAACAAGAGCAGAAGATACTGAGACTTTAAGCAGCAGTGATCACAATATGGTCAAATGTGAGATAATATTTGAAAACATGCAAATATACACCAAAAACAGAGACCTCTAACTTGATGAAAGCGGACTTTATGGAGATGAGGACGTATCTACAAAACATCAAATGGGAGAGCAAAACCTCAGCAACTCTAAATGACAGCTGGTGTCACTTCAGAGATCTTCTGACCCAGACTCAACAAGAGTTAATTTCGAAAACCAATAAAACAAAACGACTTAAAATGAACCAAAATGGACAAATAGTAGAATGATAAAAAAGATTTAAACTGTATAGATCACTGTACCAGAAAATCAAAAATAAAAAAACAAACAACCAAACCAAAAACAAACAGAGAGATTGTGACATAGAGGAATACCAGGCACTACAGCAAGAGACTTGAGACATCAACAGAGAAACTGAAATAAAAATTAATAAAGAAGCCAAAACTTTGTGAACAGGTGTGATGAGTCTTTACTACACCACAATGTTAGAAAAACTAAGGAACTAATAATCAAACTTAGGAGCAGCACCAGTCACCAACAAGAAACAATCACCAAAGAGCAGGCAGTGGAGATCATTGACAGTTACAGTGGGGCAAAAAAGTATTTAGTCAGCCACCAATTGTGCAAGTTCTCCTGCTTAAAAAGATGAGAGAGGCCTGTAATTTTCATCATAGGTATACCTCAACTATGAGAGACAAAATGAGAAAAAAAATCCAGAAAATCACATTGTCTGATTTTTAAAGAATTTATTTGCAAATTATGGTGGAAAATAAGTATTTGGTCACCTACAAACAAGCAAGATTTCTGGCTCTCACAGACCTGTAACTTCTTCTGTAAGAGGCTCCTCTGTCCTCCACTCGTTACCTGTATTAATGGCACCTGTTTGAACTCGTTATCAATATAAAAGACACCTGTCCACAACCTCAAACAGTCACACTCCAAACTCCACTATGGCCAAGACCAAAGAGCTGTCAAAGGACACCAGAAACAAAATTGTAGACCTGCACCAGGCTGGGAAGACTGAATCTGCAATAGGTAAGCAGCTTGCTGTGAAGAAATCAACCGTGGGAGCAATTATTAGAAAATGGAAGACATACAAGACCACTGATAATCTCCCTCGATCTGCGGCTCCACGCAAGATCTCACCCTGTGGGGTCAAAATGATCACAAGAACGGTGAGCAAAAATCCCAGAACCACACGGGGGGACCTAGTGAATGACCTGCAGAGAGCTGGGACCAAAGTAACAAAGGCTACCATCAGTAACACACTACGCCACCAGGGACTCAAATCCTGCAGTACCAGACGTGTCCCCCTGCTTAAGCCAGTACATGTGCAGGCCCGTCTGAAGTTTGCTAGAGAGCATTTGGATGATCCAGAAGAGGATTGGGAGAATGTCATATGGTCAGATGAAACCAAAATAGAACGTCGTGGTTGGAGGAGAAAGAATGCTGAGTTGCATCCAAAGAACACCATAACTACCTTAATGTCAAAACCAAAAACACAATAAACCAAATTGTAAAATGGAGCAGTAAAATAACAAGATGTGAACAGTCCAATCTCACAGACCTGTTTGACATGCAAGTGTTACAGAAAGCAGAGGGTCTTCTGTCAGACACGACTCGTCCACTACATTCACAATTCCAGGTTTCACTGTCAGGTCACAGGTTGAAGGTTCAGAGGATAAAAAGCAGCCAGTTCAAATTCTGTTTAACTCCAACTGCTGTTAATCTTTAAAATAAATTCAATTTTAATAAATGCCCACAGTCTTAAACCATGGGATGATGAAGAGTAGCATCTGCATCAATCATCAGTAAAGAGTAAATGATGGTTTAATTTTGATGTCTAATATGCTCTGCCAGATGTATTACACTCACTGCTATATTTTATTTATTTGTACTATGTTTATACTTGATGGCCGTGTATTTTCTGAGGTCTCCTTAACGTTATGTTGTGGTCTCGTCTGTCAAACCTGATGAAAAACTAAATTTCTCTGTAGGGACAATCAAACTGAATTGAATTGAAGGCCTTTTGTCTGATTTGTAGGACGCCATGCAGCATGAGGGTCACTGCTGGACACTGGAGAGCTTGATGTTCATCCTGATGGACTCTCCTACTATCACACTTGTTTTATTTCTCTTTTGACTTCTCATTTGACTTCTCTCTCATTCTCTCCTTCTCTTGTCTCTCCTCTGATGTCCTGCACTCATTGTTCCTGTCTGTCACCTTGGTCCTATTACAGTTTGTCCCCACTCACAGTGTTTCTCTTTCTTATTCTGTTTTAGTGACTTTTAGCAAACTTTAGTGAGGGCTTCAGAGGAGTGTGAGGGAGGAAAGTGAAAATGGAGGATGGTGGACAAGATTAAGAGTTGCATTGTGGGACAAGAAAGAAAATTAAAGGCTGGATGCAGAGAACCATGACAGTGGCCACTGTGGGGGAGGGGCTCAGGGTCACATGGCTGCCTTCATTTATTTAATGTGAATCCACTTCACGTCCATCTGTCTGACTGTCTGACCTCCACAGTCCCTTGACGTACCACAGAGGATCTCTGGATGTGGAGGACAAGAGGAGGGACAGACAGACTGACAGAGAAGCCACACAACACCAGAGTAGCCCAAACAAACATCCTGCCAGTTGTCACAAAGACTGACACCTCACTGATCATACTGATCGTGCTGACCGTGACGTCCATCCATAGTGACACATTGATAGCAGCAGACGAAAGAGCATCTTGGGAATGAAATAAAAAGTCAAAGAGAAGCAAGAAGAGCAGAAAAACAAAATGCATGTGAGCTGCTGGAGTCTCATCCGTAGTGTAGACATATTTAGAGAAGCAATGTAATAAAACAACACTGGGATTGTATGGGGTGGCATGGTGGCACAGTGGTAGCGCTGCTGCTTGCAGTAAGGAGACCTGGGTTCACTTCCCAGGTCCTCCCTGTGTGGAGTTTGCATGTTCTCCCCTTGTCTGCGTGGGTTTCCTCCGGGTGCTCTGCTTTCCTCCTACAGTCCAAAGACATGCAGGTTAGGTGGATTGGTGATTCTAAATTGGCCCTAGTGTGTGTGTGTGGGTGTGTGTGTGGGTGTGTGTGTCCTGCAGTGGGTTGGCACCATGCCTGGGTTTGGTTCCTGCCTTGTGCCCTGTGTTCAGATTCAGCGGGTTAGAAAATGGATGGATAGATGGGATTGTATGGAGAAGAAGACAAGAAAAGCACAGAGGGACAGACGTCATGTGGTGTGAAGACAAGACACACTCAGGGATTTCATGTCTTTCTTTCTCTTTCTTTCTTTTTTTTTAACTCTTCTTCAGTGTTTCTTATTTTTGCTCCACGCAGTTTCATCTGATGAGCTCACAGAAGTGAGGAGGACATCAGCTCAGCACATTTTTGTTTTCTACCACACTACATGCAGTTCTCTATTTCAGTCAATTCCTGTTTAACTTGTCCACATGTGGCCTGTTGGTCAGACATGTCAGTAACAATTTGACTGGACTGTTGACAGGACAACATGAGGAGCAACTGTCATCATGTGAGGACAATAAGTGACCAGAAAGGCCTGTTTAATTAAGTCAGAACAGTCAATGTCACACTCTGAACCTGTCACCTCAGCCCACATTCATTGTCATCATTTCTCCCACAATCCCTCACTTTATATTCATCATTATCACCTCATTAAAATCCCCATTCAGACACTTGTCACCTCCATCTCAGGTCAGTCTCATCAGGATATCATCTAAAATTGTCTGTTTGTCTTTCAGTTCTTTTTGTTCCTTCGTGCCGTTCCACAATGAGACCCCCCACTGTGTTAATTGTATCTATAAATACAAAGACAGACACTCATATAGCCTGGGGTCTCAATAAGTGACATGACAACTACAAGCAGAGCTGGACACTCAAGTGTGTCACTGACCCGCTCGCAATTGAACTGAAACCCAATTTGAACCCAAGACCTGCCCATGAAGGTTCTCCATGCCTGGGTATGTCTTTTCTTCTTCAGGTCATCCTGAGTGGTGAAAGATGGTCTACTAAATTTACATTGTTCTCCACATGAGTGTCCAGAAGGAGTTGTCACAGTTGGTGACAAAAGAGTGACAAACTCAGAATTCTGTCAGTCATTCACCAATCACTACATGTGGACACTTTGTGTGACTTGAAGGTGACATCCAGAGTACACAATGAGGACACTCTATCAGGTCTACTGTGACACCTTGATTAGACTAGACTAGACTAGACTAGTTAAGACTAGACCTACACTTTAGATTAATGACATAATGGACAGTGAGGACACGACTGACATGTGACATTTCTGTCCTCGGCCATTCAGACCTCACTTACTGACTGGTGCCATTGACCAGCTGACCTCTGTCAAATAAAGGCCTCAGTGGTGTTGAGCTCAGTTTTCTTACCCTTTCTACAGATGGTCAGCATCCCAAAAGCCAACACAGAGATGGTGTGAGGGTCTCTTAGTCTGAGCAGACTGTGAAGTGACCCCCATGACTGCTGACCACTGCTGTACATTCCCAGCTCTGCACATTCAGCTGAAGAGATTTGATCAAATGAATGGGTGACGTGATGACATCATCATCACATGACTAGACAGGATGTTTGGGGGTCACATGACTGCCATCTTTGTGTCCTCACTGTTTGAATTCCTCACAACAGCTGATCATTTCACCAGGACTGACTTTTCTGTTTTCTTTGATGTCTCTTTTTTGTTAGATCAGGCAGGTCAGGCCAGTGGAAAGAAAGAGGGTGGACTAAAGATGGCAGGGCCTTTAGGAACTTTTACAAATAATATCATAAATATTCAGATACAATCTTAAAACATATTAAATCAATAGACATGGATTTAAATTCTGAGTGTACACCAAAGGCCATCAGTCACAGAGAATTCACACATTTGACAAAAAGAGAGGAGTTAGGAGCCTGTACTCATACAGCGAGTTTCCACACCCAGCACCTCAGGACCCCAGATTAAGACCTGAGTGCAGGGCACCTCAGCACCACACTAGTTCAGTTGGGATTGAACAGTGTGAGGATGATTTGTACAGTGGCTGGAGTGCCAATCCTGCCACCAACCCTCCAGTTTCCCCTGCACGTTGGAGGACCTACTTTCAGGGCTGGATGCAGGATAATGTCATACCCAGGATGGGGCAACTGTAGGTTAAGGGTCTTGCTCATGGGCTTAATGAAGTGGAATCACCTTTAGCATTTATGGGATTTGAAGCAGCAACCTTCTGACTGCCAGTACAGATCCCTAACCTCAGAGAAAACACACTGCCATATTAGACAATTGTGGAGCCTATATGAGTGTGACGGAGCAGCACAGTTAGAATGTGAGGGGATAGTCATGTCAGTAGTCATCATTATTATTATTATTATTAATCTTGGCTCTGTGATGGAGGACATACTTTCCAAGATAATAATAATAATAATAATAATAATAATAATATTTTATTTATATAGCGCCTTTCCCATGCTCAAGACACTTACAGAATATAATAAAGAACGGCAGGGTATACAGTACATAGCATTGTACAAACCAGATAAGTAAGTAAAGAAGATTACAACAGTGAATTCAGAAAATAAAAACCGACAACATCATTGGTGGTCTAACACACAGACACATACAGGTTACATGAGCATCTTGACAGAGAAGGGGAATAAAGTCAAGTAGAGCTAAAAGCCTTCCTGAACAGATGAGTTTTGAGTTGTTTTTTAAAAGAATTCATGGAGTCAGCTGACCTGATGAATTTCGGCTCTATACAGCTGAAGGCCCTGCTGTCACCCATGGAGTGTAGATTAGTGAGGGGCACAACAAGATTGCCAGAATCAGAGGACCTTAGTCGGCGGGCAGGCACATAGTGATGGAGAAGGTCACTGATGTAGTTTGGTACGAGGTTATTTAAGGCTTTGTAGGTTATTAGTAGGATTTTATATTCGATTCTGTAAGACACAGGGAGCCAGTGAAGACGGAGCAGGATGGGTGTGATGTGCTCGCTGCTGCTGGTCCATGTAAGGACTCTTACAGCTGAGTTTTGAATAAGCTGGAGCTGTGATAGAAGATTAGAAGGGGCACCTGCCAGTAGGGAATTACAATAATCGATGCGGGATGTGATAAAAGCATGGACAAGTTTCTCAGCATTAGAGAAGGAGAGGAAGGAGCGAACACGGGATATGTTACGGAGGTGAAAGTAAGAAAGTTTCTTAATGTGATTTATGTGGGCGGAATAAGAGAGGGAGGAATCAAAAATGACACCAAGATTCTTTACAGTAGAGGCAGGTCTGATGAGATCACCGCCAAGATGGACTGGGAAGGAGCTCATTTTATTAAGTTGCACTTTAGTCCCAATTTGCAGGTGGTCAGTTTTATTGCGATTTAATTTTAAAGAGTTCTGCTCCATCCAGGTTTTAATTTCACTAAGGCAGGTTGTGAGCTGAGAAAGCTCTGATGAAGTTCCACTTTTAACATTGAAGTATAGTTGAGTATCATCTGCATAAAAATGATAACCCAGTCCATAGCTACAGATAATATGGCCAAGGGAAAGTATGTAAATACAGAAAAGCAGAGGACCGAGGACAGAGCCTTGAGGGACTCCTTGTGTGACCGGCGCTGAGCTGGACCTGCTGTTGCCAAGACTAACAAACTCTTGCCTATCAGTCAGATAGGACTTGAACCACTGGAGGGCAGTGCCAGAGATACCCAGCATGTTCTCCATTCTGGACAGTAGGATGTCATGTCTGAACTGAGTGTCAAATGCTGCACTGAGGTCTAACAGAATTAATATGCTGGTTTGTCCAGAGTGTGGTGCCATAAGCAAATCATTGGTTACCCGTAGCAGAGCAGTTTCACAGATGTGCCGCGCCTTGAAACCAGACTGAAAGGGTTCCATCAAATTATTAGAGGTTAGGTAATTGGTGAGTTGGGAAGCTACAACACACTCAAGAACTTTTGACAGGAAAGGTAAGTGGGAAATAGGCCAGAAATTGTTAAGATTGTCAGCATCAAGGCCAGACTTTTTTAACATTGGGGTTACAGAAGCAATTTTAAAAGTGAGCGGCACAGAGCCAGTGTCAAGGGATGAGTTTATTATTGTTGTAACAGTCGGGATTATGGCATGAAGGCAGGATTTAAGTAGTGTGGTGGGGATGGGGTCCAGTACACAAGTAGTCGGCCTCATCTTACAAAGCAGGTTATTAACAAACGCAGATGTGACTGGTGAGAACTTAGAGAAGGAGCTGGATGGAGTGGGAAAACAGGGAGAGATATAAACAGATGATATATTTATGTTAGTTGAATTATTTAGATCTTTAATTTTGTTATGGAAAAAGTGGAGGAATTCCTCACAGACTTCAGTAGAAGAGGTAGTTGGACCAGATGCGGGTTCGAGTAGTTTATTAACTACAGAGAACAAAACCCTTGGGTTATCGTGGCCACTTTCTATTATTCTGCCATAATGGGTGTTCTTGGCAGAAGTTAGTGCTTCTCTGTAAGCTCTTTGGTGGTCAGAGAAAGCCTGGATGTACACGGTGAGGCCAGTCTTACGTGACATTCTTTCAAGGCGTTGGCCAGCTGCTTTCATAGATTGCAATTCTGAATTATACCAAGGAGCTGAACGTTTAAAGGAAACCTCCTTATGTTTTAAAGGAGCTGTTTTATCTAATTCTGAATGAAGGGCTGAGTTATACTGGTCAACAAGACTATCTAGTGTTGGGGTAATAGGTGAAGACAGTAAAAGATCAGAAATGGATCCAGAAAGGATAGAGGGACAGATATTTTTAAGGTTTCTGCAAGAAATTTGTCGTTTACAGGTAATAGGAGGGAAAGGCAGTGAGACAGTGAAAAATACTACTTTATGGTCAGAGAGTCCCAAATCAGTGCTGTAAATGTTGGCAACAGATAGTCCAGAAGTGCAGATCAGGTCCAATATATGACCACCAGCGTGGGTGGGAAAATCAACATGTTGTGTCAAGTCAAAACAGTCCAGTAAGGATAGGAATCAAGGTTATTATAGTTAACGACAACTAAAATCAAAACTGAAACTATTATTAAAAAAACATTTTCGTAAACTGAAATTAAATAATTAACAAAACCGAAATGAAAAACTAAAACTAAACAAAACTATTAAAGTAGCTGGGAAGACTAACTGAAATAAAATAATAATTTACTCAAATATTTTTAGTTTTTATTATTGAATGAATATTCTTGTCGTTAGTCTTTAACCCTTGTAAGTTTTCTCTAAAGCAGAAAGTCATCCACCATGAGCCGCCCGCACATATTCATCCAGTGAATGGTGGCTGGTGACGGAGGACGGCTGTTCACAGAGCATTTGTGGTGACTGAGCAAGCAAAGTGCGCGTGCGTAAAGCGTGAGAAATAGAAAGTGATTTGCGTGCCGCCTTTCTTTGTGCTTGTTCTATATCAAGATGTAATTCAAACGGCTGAAATCAGCATTTGCTGGTCAACAAAACGTTTACCATATGGACAGAAAAATCACGAGTGAGTAATGTTTCAGTTTATTTCTCAGGTGTCTGCTTTTTGTTGACAACAATTCACCTGCCATTTCGCACAGGAGAAATCGTTCTTACTTTCTCATATACGAAGTATAGAGAAAGTATAGTAATCATGAAAAAATTTGACCTCGATATTTTGATGAATCTTGATGTTATAGACTAACCAGTGTCCAACAATACTGTTTTTTGGAATTGTGTGTGTACGCACACGCGCGCGTGTCTGTGTGTGTAAACACGATAACTCAAAAACACAACTAGATTGATGAAATTCAGCATGTGCTTGTTACACCACAATTATAGATTCACCCGGAAGTGGTACTTTACCTGAACACATACTCGATTTTTCTTTTTTTTTATTTATACAGCTGCAGAGTCCGATTTATTCAACTTTACTTTTATAATAATTGTTCAATATATTATTAATTTGATTTGTTGTTGATGGTTCCTTAATGTACATCATATAAAAATATAATCATTGTCTTGCGGTTTACTCTTTAAATATCCATCCCCATATCTGAGTATACAAGAAAGTCGAGGGGAGAGTACTCCCGGTTTTTGAAAATAAAACAACACTGATCGAGAGACTGACTAGATCATCATACAAGATCAGCATATTGTTGCTGACCAATCACTTTTGTTTTAAAAACATAGTTTAACAACGAAGCGATACAAAGGTAGTATTTGACAAGTGATGAAAAACTAAACATACTAATGGGTATTTGTATTTATTCTATATTTATTAATTTATCTTTTTTAGTTCATATTCACAACTCAAAATACCTGATATTGTGAAAGTAATCAACTAGCAGAATTATATTTTAAAATTTTTGTCTCCATTATTTAAATGTTTTTCTCTCTCTTTCAAAATAGATAGTTGAAATATCATATTCTTTTTGTTCTTAACATCAGCCTTATCATACATATGGCATATCAGGGATTTTTTCTGCCTTGCATCCAAACCTGCTCTAGTAGGCTCCAGATTTCTTGCAATCCTACTCTGGATAAACAAGTTTAGGTAATGTATGTGTTGTTCTTAATTTCAGATTCTGTCTCTGTTGTTTTGTGCCTGTCCGTACTCCTATTACCTGCTCTTGCTCTGCTCATTATGGGTTTACTGTCCTTTATGGTGGTCTGTTCAAGACTCACTGCCCCTAACCTTCACACTACATGCTTGTTGTTCTTTATTTCCCTCAATACAGCTAGGTGGGGTCTGCACACTCATTCAGGTCTAAGAGCCCTGTTCTTCCTAAGCCCCTGCGATTTTCATAAGAAAATATTTTAAAAATTATAAAATTTTGTAAAATCGTTCATATTCAATATCTAGTTTTGATTATGCTTGTTTTTATCAGACAAAAACAAAACCAGATAATAAACCAGGCAGTGTAGTAAGCTTCCACTAACATTAAACTCATATCCAGATCTGTTAAATGTACAGTTCTGTCTGATTGTGACACAAAACTAACTCCATTGGTGCTCCATGCCATAATTACTAAAACTAAAACTGAAACTAATATATATAAAAATAAAATAGAAATGTCTTTGTGAAATAAAAACTAAACTAAAACTAAAAATACACGATGAAGGAAAACTAAAACTAAACTGAATTCCCAAGTAAGGTCAGAAAAAATATAGAAATAAAAACTAATTTAAAAAGGCAAAACTATAATAACCTTGATAGGAATTCATTTCTCAGGTTAGATGTAGTAATGTCATTATGGATGTTGAAATCACCAAGAAGGATAATTCTCTGAGAGTAAGAGCTTAGGTGGGTCAAAAGTTCAATCAGATCGGATAAGAAAGATGCGTTGTATTATGGGGGATGATAAAGAACAATGAGTGAGACAGGACCTGATTTCGTTATTAGTTTAAGAGTCAGGCACTCAAAAGACAATGGACAGTCAATTGGGATTCTTTTAATGTTTAAGTCTTCTCTGATAATTACTGCCAGCCAACCGCCTTGTCTTGAGCTGCGAGGCTCTGAGTGGAAAGTGAAACCAATTGGAGTCGGCTCTGTGAGAGACACAAATTTGTTTGGCTTTTGCCAAGTCTCCGTTAAACACAGAATATCAAGTTTGGTGTCAGTGATGAGTTCTGACAGCACCAATGCTTTGCCATTAAGAGACCTCGAATTAAATAGTGCAATATTAGTTAATGAGGCTTCTTTTTGCACAGAGCCGCGATCAGGGTTTATTTCCACATAATGCAAATTTGGCACACTGACACTTCTATTTCCAGGGTCATGAGAAGGACGGCATATTCCTGAGCAAATGCTGCCGGTGGTCTTTTCATTCGCAGCCCGGCGGTGGCGGCGACTTGACCCGCGATGTACAAAATAGCGGCGTTCTTTAGGATGTTCCAGGCAGACCATTTGCTCTGGACAAACTGTTTAATAAGAAGGAGTTTGTCATGAGAGTATTTTAGCATGATACTGAGCAATACTTATCTGAATAGCAGTCGAGAAGCAGCACAGCACAGCGGAACTGGTAGGACAGGCGGGTGTGTTAGCGTAGGTGAGCGGCGATAGCAAGCAGCAGAAAGCACAGCAGGAGGAGGAAGCAGGATTTGGATGCTCCAATTCACAGCCACAAACAATAACGCTTGGTAATTTCAGGCATGATCGCCCCGGAGCCATAAGCCAGGTTAGTATGAACATCAGATCAGTTCCCGGTCGTAGAGTACTGTAAGATGAAACGGGAGCAGATCAGCATAGCGAATATAATCACGGAGACAGATCATCTCGAGGTGCTAGATCGCCAGGTACAAAGAAATGTTTGTAGGTCTTGTCCCGTGATCCACAGACTCAGCTGTTCCCAGTTAAAGTGGAGACCATAAAATCTGTAAATATTAAGCCAAATCCATGCAAATCGAGTCAGCTGTATCCACGAACTATACGTACAATAAACGAAATAAAACAAGCGTAAGAAAGTGTAGAATTAAAGCGAGTTTTGTGAAAAGCGTTGTTAACAGGGAGGAACGGCAACAACATGTGTGCGCCAGCGTCCCCTCACCTGAAGTTATGCCAGTTGACAGTTGATGACAGTTCAAGTGTGTTTGTCCAGGACGTCTTATAAGATCCCTGAGTATCTGACAACATGCCATCAGTCAGACCTGCAGGGTGGTATTCCACAAAGAGCGTTTGTGAAATTGGGACTTAGGTGATGATGTCTCACTTGAATAGGACTTGTTTTCCAATCGAGGTTCAGTCAGTTGTATGAATGCCAGATGTTTCCAGTTAGCTCAGGACCAGAGGTGTAAAATCATGACGTACGACTACTTTGTTACGTTACTTAAGCACATTTTCCAGCTATTTGTATTTTACTTGAGGTCACAGAGGGTAGCCATAGTTGTCGCTGGTAGCTAACCTATCTCTCTCTCATTCTTCCTAGGGCACGAAGCGGAAGCGGAAGCAGAAACAGAAGCGGACAATGGCCGATAGTGAGGTGAATCGTGTTGAAATTGTAGTCGAGGAACTCCAGGCACTCGATGAACAGATTCAGAAACTTCTGTCCAGACGAAGATACCTCAGAGATCTGAAGGCTCGGCTGTTGGATAAACCGTCCTCGCCATCTGTTATCAGCGTAACATCAACCCCGCGTTGTGCCGCTCAAGTCACCTTCACCCCCGCGCCTCGTAGGAGCAACACCGATGATGACCTCGGTGTATTTCAGCTATGCAGGCGGGGGTTCAAGGCCAGAACACCTCCATCGGCACAGGCAAGCATCATAACGCAGAACCGGTTTGACCCTCTAAGCGTCCCCAGTTCGCCTTCAGCTCCTAGTGATGTAATAGTGGTAGGTGATTCTATTGTTAGGAACCTCAATATCACTTGCCCTAATAGAAAATCTTTTGTTTCTTGTTTTCCCGGTGCTCATGTCTGAGATGTGACGAGACGTGCGTCGGCGATCTACAAGAACAGGGCAGTTGGAGCAATTGTTTTACATGCTGGCGTAAACGACATAAGGCACCGACAGTCCGAGATCCTCAAGGCAGACTTCACAGCATTAATTAAAGACACAAAGGAGAGGACCCCATTGGCAAAGATATTCATCTCGGGTCCACTCCCTCTCGTCAGACGATCAAACGAGTACTACAGTCGTCTGCTTGGTTTAAACAACTGGCTGCAGGGCTTCTGCAAGAATCAAGACATCGGGTTCATCAACAACTGGGACCTCTTTTGGGAAAGACCGCGTTTTCTCAAGCGAGATGGACTGCATCCGAATAGCTTTGGCGCCCGGGTCCTCTCCGAAAACATATCCAAGGTAATTCGTTTATCTTGACTATCTATCTCTGCTTTTAACCCCTTCCGAAATGCCACTCCTGTACTTGGTCATGATAATTGTTTAATAAAATCTTCCATAAAAGTGCACAACATAAATACTGTAATAACCAATCTTAATGCACATAGAAAATCTAGGCAATACGGCATAAACACCAATAATTTAATTAAAGTTACTACTTTAGATGAACAATGTATTAAAACTATAAAAACAGATCATAGGTTAAACAAAAAATACACGCAGAGCGGCGCTAATAAAAATAACTTAATTCCTGTTCCATATATCAATAACGCACATAGTATTCATCTCTGCTCCTCCGAAACATTGAATATGGCACTATCCATATTACTAACCGAGAATGCTAAACCGGATGATGGACGCAGGCACATCCGGCCATGGGCCGTAGCTGCAAAAAGACGTACTGCGCCGGCGCAACAAACAGTCCGCGAGAGTCGGCTGAGGACCCGAGAAAGGCGGACAAAAGAGGGCGAGAGAGGCGGATGAGGGTCCGCGAGAGACGCAGGCGCAAAAAGAGTCCGACAAGAGCACAGAAAACAGGAGTGAGCACATACAGAAAGGAGTCACAAAAATGAGGCTCAACAAGCACCAAAATAAGGAAAAGGCACATAAAAGAGTACTCAAACGAGGGGAAAGAGTACTCAAACGAGGGGAAAGCACGAAACACATTGCACACGAAACTAAACACACCAAAAAAAAAAGAACAGACGAGCGCACAATAGCAAGGCACGACCATACCCCCGCCACCCTACAGGCACGGGACGGGACACACACCAAGAGGGGGATTCAACAAGCCCATGGAAGACCAAAAAAAAAGAACACAAAACCACCCAAAAGACCCTACAAGCAAGGGACGGGACACACAAAGAGGGGGAGAGAGGCGGATGAGGGGCCGCGAGAGACGCAGGCGCAAAAAGAGTCCGACAAGAGCACAGAAAACAGGAGTGAGCACATACAGAAAGGAGTCACAAAAATGAGGCTCAACAAGCACCAAAATAAGGAAAAGGCACATAAAAGAGTACTCAAACGAGGGGAAAGCACGAAACACATTGCACACGAAACTAAACACACCAAAAAAAAAAGAACAGACGAGCGCACAAGAGCAAGGCACGACCATCCCCCCCCCCCCCCCACCCTACAGGCACGGGACGGGACGGGACACACACCAAGAGGGGGATTCAACAAGCCCATGGAAGACCAAAAAAAAGAACACAAAACCACCCCACAGACCCTACAAGCAAGGGATGGGACACACACAAAGAGGGGGATTCAAACAAGACACAGGAACACAAAAAGAAACAAAACGCTCGCGCAACAACGATCCCCCCCCACACATCCATAAGAAAAAATGTCTCGACTCCAAAAACGCAAAGCTCAACTAAAGCTTCTAACTAACGATGTACCTAAAAGTAAAAACTTTATGAACTGCATTAGATCCTACAATAGTTCATTTGCTTTTGCATATACCGGAGTAAATATCAGGCCACCAAAAGGCAATGGACCATACTGCTTTCGCATATGTGCACAAATACTGCATCGCATTGGAACAGTGCACCCTGAAACAAATCAACAACGCAAATATGCACAAATCTACATCCTAGATCCACATGACACAATCTATCAATCAAAGTGCTGCATCGCAACAGGCACGGATTCAAAACGAAACACCTCCCGTCTCAGACATACGTTAATGGCAGCGAAGACTACAACGGGCTTCTCACACAGCACAGGCAAATCGATTACAGCTCCAAAACAACACGTCCTAAATACTACACATGCAACAACGCGCCTCTCAAACGGCACAAGGAAAACATACACCGGGAAAATTCATTCGGATTAATGAATGTCATTTGCAATCATTGTCATTCAGTTCACTTCCCTGAAGAAACAACTAGCAATACAAGTTATACATTTACACGTTGTTGTCAAAAGGGTCAAATTAGACTGCCTTCTTTACATTTATATACTGGATATCTACAGAAGCTTATAACTGACGATGTACCTGAAAGTTAAATCTTTATCAACTGCATTAGATCCTACAAATCGGTATTCACTATGAACATTGACGGTGGCACTGCACGTGACATCCGTCTTGAAAAAATGTTGTTTATTGATGAATGTTCAATGACATGAAGTCACTTACTCAACACCATTCATAAACTTCTACAAACGTTTATGAATAATAATATTCGATTTGAAGGAAAGGTACTTTTATTAGGAGGAGATTTTAGACAGTGATTAGCTATTCTTCCAGATGCCATGCACTCAGCTATTGTTCAGTGCACCTTAAAATACGCAGACAATTGGCATTGCTTTCAAAAGATACAGTTAGTAAAAAAGATACGATGTCCAGAACCAGATCATAACAATTGCTTATTACAACTGAGAGATGGTACACTCACCAATACAGATGGACTTCAGCCACATATTATTACAATTCCTCAAGCCTTTATCTGCGACGACTTAGTTACAGAGAGATTTGGAACAGCAATCTCATTAGACCAAATGCCCCTTTTAACACAACGCACTATATTATGTCCAAAAAATATTAATGTGGAAAACATAAATACCCAAGTCATTCCATTACTTCCTGGAGAGACACAACTCTTTCTAAGCTCTGACAAACTTGACTCTGATCACAACAATAACCATCTTAAATGACCTTACAAGTTCTGAGCTGGAATTACCTTTTATACTTAAACGGCGTGTACAAAGAAATTTTCAAATAAACCTTTACACTGTGCCACACACTTTATTGTTTGATTTCTATTTGCATCATCTACACCGTCACACTATTCTATCTCATTCATACATCACGCTCTTTGTCATTCCCAACACCAGGGGTTGGCGAGCGAAGCCCACCCCACAGACCCTACAAGCAACGGACGGGACACACACAAAGAGGGGGATTCAAACAAGACACAGGAACACAAAAAGAAAGAAGACGCTCGCGCAACAACAATCCTCACCCCCCCCCCCCACACACACACACACACACACATCCATAAGAAGTGACACCCAAAGCCACATATTCTAAAGTGAACGTCAACACCTTCACACTAGACAGCATGGGTGTCACCATAGGTGGATCTCCTTACAATAAAGCACTATTAACCGTTCAACTGCAGAAAAGGAAACATATTAACAGTGACTGCGATCCTCCGGAGTGGCAGCAAATCTGTTAATAAATGGTCGTACATGTCACTCAATATTCAAAATACCGGTCCCAATCACAGAGACATCAGTATCCACTATGAACATTCACAGTAGCAATGCCCGAGACATCCGTCTTGCAAAACTGATAATTATTGATGAATGTACAATGGCATCCAGTCACTTACTCAACACCATTGATAAACTTCTACAAACGTTGATGAATAATAATATTCCCTTTGGAGGAAAAGTTCTTTTATTAGGAGGAGATTTTAGACAATGCTTAGCTATTGTTCCACATGCCATGCGCTCAGCTATTGTTCAGTCCACCTTAAAATACGCAGACAATTGGCATTGCTTTAAAACAATACAGTTGGTACAAAACATGCGATGTCCAGATCCAGAATATAACAGTTGGCTAATACAACTGGGAAATGGTACACTCACAAATACAGATGGACTTCACCCAGATATTATTTCCATTCCACAATCCTTTATCTCAGACGACTTAGTAAAAGAGATATTTGGAACAGCAATCACATTAGACCAAATACCCCTGTTAACACAACGCACTATATTATGTCCAAAAAATATTAATGTTAATCACATTAATAACCAAGTCATTTCATTACTTCCTGGAGAGACACAGATCTTTCTAAGCTCAGACAAAGTTGACTCTGATGACGACAATGAACATATAAATTTCCCCTTAGAATATTTGAACACTATTAACCCTGCCGGATTACCACAACACGACCTTGCCCTTAAAAACGGAACAATAATCATGCTATTAAGAAACCTTAACACAAAACAGGGTTTATGCAATGGCACACGGTTAGTCGTCAACACCATGACACGCAATGTTATTCAAGCGACAGTTCTTACAGGATCACATGCTAACAATACTGTTCTCATTCCTAGAATTGACCTTACAAGTTCTGACCTAGAATTACCTTTTACATTGAAACGCCAACAGTTCCCCATTAAACCTGCATTTGCCATGACCATCAACAAATCACAAGGACAAACCATGGACAAGGTTGGCATCTACCTCTCTGAACCCGTTTTTGGACATGGACAACTTTATGTTGCCTTCTCACGTGTTCGCCGTTCATCTGACGTTAAAGTTAAAATTATAAATGATCCATGCCAAGGAAGACTCATTCAAGGACAAGACACCATCTTTACTGCTAATGTTGTATACAAAGAAATATTCCAATAAAACATTAATATATGACAAACACTCTATTTGTTATTTCTATGGGCATCATCCAAAGCTGCACACTATTCTATATCTAATTCATACATCTGACTCTTTCTCATGTCCCAACGCCAGGGGTTGGCGAGCGAAGCGAGCAGGGGGCGGAGCCCCCTAGTTAAATATTAGAGCTTTAACTAACAAGACGTTTTTTATCAACGATCTTATTAGTGATAAAAAAATAGATTTTATTGCACTAAGTGAAACGTGGCTTAGCTCAGATGGCGCAGCTGTTTTAATCGAATCTGCGCCTCCGGATTACAGTTTTACTCGTGCTGATCGCTAAGGAAAGAGAGGTGGAGGATTAGCAAACATTTACTCAAGCAGGTTAAAATGTAAAAATATCAGTTTTGGTAAATTCAAGTCTTTTGAGTATCTCGCCATTATTATTCAGGGAGATTCTCACGTTCTAGTATTATCCGTGTATAGACCTCCAAAATTCAACGTGTCTTTCTTTGAGGAATTCTCTGACTTGATGTCAATCTTAATTACGAACTATGACACACTCTTAATAGTCGGCGACTTTAATTTTCATATAGATAATCAATGTGACCAAAAAGTAAAAGAATTTATGAACCTCCTGGACTCTTTTGATTTGAGACAGCTCGTTAATCAGCCTACACATAAAGCAGGTCATACGTTAGACTTAGTAATTACTAAAGGACTAAAAGTTGATATAAAGCAGGTCATTGATAAGGTCTATCAGACCATTTTCTTCTACTTTTTAATATAGAAAAAATTATAGAAAACACTCATGAGAAGCATATTGTTAAAAAACGCTTCTTTGACTCATCAGCAGCTTTAAAACTTACAAACATTCTAACCAATCAGTCCGTTTATAGTGGCAACTATAATAGCGAGGAGAATGTAAATAGTAAGGTGGAAAGATTTAATACTAAAGTGAGAGCTGCTGTTGACTTAGTTGCACCTGAAAAGACAGTTAAAAAATCTTCTAGCATTGTTATACCCTGGAAGACCCAAAGAGTGTCTGATTTAAAGAGAACATGCCGTAGAGCTGAGCGTAAATGGAGGAAAACTAAACTAACTATTGACTATGAAATATTAAAAGTTAAAATAACAGAATACAATAACACAGTCCGTCTTGAGAGGCGCTGCTATTTCTCTAAGATTATAAATAACAATGCTAGTAATCCCAGAGTCTTATTTTCGACAATTGATCATCTGTTAAACCCAGGTAACTCAAAGGAATGCGTCCTAAGTACTTCCAGTAAAACCTGTGAGGCTATCGCTGTATTTTTCAATCAAAAAATTAATGATATTAGAAATAACATAGTATATCTCCCCAACACTAAGGATCCTCCTAAACCCCAGTACCCCATAATAAACAAATTAAAGTCTTTCACTAGGATAGATTTACCTGATTTACATAAAATAATTTCTCAACTGAAACCCTCCACCTGCGTCCTTGACCCAATACCAACAAAATTTTTCAAAGAAGTATCGGGCGTGCTAATTGATAATGTTCTTGACATAGTAAATTCGTCATTAGATACGGGGGTCTTCCCAGACTGTCTTAAGATTGCGGTAGTTAAACCCCTACTTAAGAAAAATAATCTCGATCCCTCTGCTCTTGAAAATTATAGACCCATCTCTAACCTGCCTTTCTTAAGTAAAATTCTAGAGAAGGCAGTCATTATGCAGTTAAATGAGCACCTCAATAAACCTGCTATTCGTGATAAATTTCAGTCAGGTTTTAGAACAAATCACAGCACAGAAACTGCACTCGTTAAAGTAGTAAATGACTTGCGGGTAAATGCAGACAGAGGCCATTTATCTGTTCTCATACTCTTAGATCTGAGTGCCGCATTTGCATTTGACACCATTGATCACAATATTCTTAAGAATCGCCTTAGTCAATGGGTGGGCCTCTCTGGCAGTGTCTTAAATTGGTTTGAATCCTACCTGGCAGGGAGAAAATTCTTTGTTAGTTGTGGTAATTACAACTCAAAGACACATGATATTCTATATGGTGTTCCACAAGGCTCTATCCTGGGTCCACTGCTCTTCTCAATCTAAATGCTTCCATTAGGTCAGATTATCTCAGGGCACAACGTGAGCTACCACAGCTATGCTGATGACACACAGCTGTATGTATCAATAGCACCTGATGACCCTAAATCTCTTGATTCGCTAACACAATGTCTAACTTGTATCTCAGAATGGATGAATAGTAACTTTCTCAAATTAAATAAAGAAAAAACCGAAATCTTAGTGATTGGCAATAATGGATACAATGAGGCTATTAGAAATAAACTGGATGCATTAGGATTAAAAGTCAAATCGGAGGTAAAAAGCTTAGGGGTAACCGTTGATTGTAATCTGAATTTTAAATCGCATATTAATCAGATCACTAGGACAGCATTTTTTCACCTAAGAAACATAGCAAAAGTTAGACCTCTTATATCATCGAAAGATGCAGAGAAATTAGTTCATGCGTTTGTTTTCAGTCGGCTAGATTACTGTAATGCACTCCTCTCAGGACTACCCAAAAAAGACATCAATCGTTTGCAACTAGTGTAAAATGCAGCTGCTAGAATCCTTACCAGGAAAAGAAAATCCGAACACATTTCTCCAGTTTTGATGTCACTACACTGGTTACCTGTGTCATTCAGAATTGACTTTAAAATTCTGCTTATGGTTTATAAAGCTTTAAATAATCTCGCCCCATCTTATATATCGGAATGTCTGACACCTTATATTCCAAATCGTAACCTCAGATCCTCAACTGAGTGTCTCCTTAGAATTCCAAGAGCAAAACTTAAAAGAAGTGGTGAGGAGGCCTTCTGCTGTTATGCACCTAAAATCTGGAATAGCCTGCCAGTAGGAATTCGCCAGGCTAATACAGTGGAGCACTTTAAAAAACTGCTGAAAACACATTACTGTAACATGGCCTTCTCATAACTTCACAGTAATTTAATCCTGATACTCTGTATATCCAATTCATTATAATAACTATTCATTCATAAACTGTACTAACCCCTACTCTCTCTTCTGTTTCCTTTTCCGGTGTCCTGTTGGTGGTGGCATCTACCCAAAGCACCATGATGTCCCAACAATGATGGATGGATTAAAAGCCAGAAGTCTGTATGACCATCAGCATCAAGTGACTCCGTGAAAAACCCGAACTACAAAGAGGACTATTTCATTTATGTTAGGTAGAATGCCCAAAGGGGACTGGGCGGTCTCGTGGCCTGGAACCCCTACAGATTTTATTTTTTTCTCCAGCCTTCTGGAGTTTTTTTTTGTTTTTTCTGTCCACCCTGGCCATCGGACCTTACTCCTTTCTATGTTAACTAATGTTGTCTTATTTTAATTTCTTATTTTGTCTTTTATTTTTCTTCTCTTCATTATGTAAAGCACTTTGAGCTACTTTTTGTATGAAAATGTGCTATATAAATAAATGTTGTTGTTGTTGTTGTAAATTTCATTCACAGCTACTTTTATTTTTACATCACTACATTTTGAGGTGAAATAGTGTACTTTTAACTTTATTACAATCTCTAGCAAGTCCTCAATAATCATCACTCAGACTAAACTATTAATAATGTAAATTCATAAAGGAGGCCAATCAGGTGTATTGTATATCATTCAAAATGAACTCTTTGTAGTGCCTTCCTCTGCTCATTTGTTCCTATGCTTTCCCATTCACTGTTAAGACATGGAAACTGGTTGTGCATTCTCCCCACAGTCATATTTGAACACTTCACTCAAAGATGTAAAATTCAAAGGTGATTTATATATAATGCAGTGCCTTCTGTGCCTACTGGCATCCAAAGAAATCTCTGCTCTCAAGAATTCACCTTTAAATCAAAAGAAGCCTGTTGAGATAAGCGTTGTTTTCTCTTCTTATGCTGTGTTATACGGAGCCCCTGAAGATCCAAAAAGCAGAGTCTTTTCAGTTTTGTGTAAACAACATTTTATGGGCACTAGTAATATCTGGAGAGCACAAGTAGTATATTGTGCATATAATAAAATTTGAATGCTGTACACACAAGATATTGTGGGGGATTCTTACGAGCCGAACTACTGAAAAGCTAACGTTTGCTCAGCCATAAAAGCTGCTGGTTAACTGGAGAAGACAGACTCGGGTTCAAGCTGGTTAAAGGTGTGGGGAATCGCTATTCTGTAGACTTTAACTTGTCTATTGGAGGGCATTAATCTATACTAATTAAAGGCAAAGCCCTCACTGACTGACTGACTGACTGACTGACTGACTGACTGACTGACTGACTGACTGACTGACTGACTGACTGACTGACTGACTCACTCACTCACTCACTCACTCACTCACTCACTCACTCACTCACTCACTCATCACTAATTCTCCAACTTCCCGTGTAGGTGGAAGGCTGAAATTTGGCAGGCTCATTCCTTACAGCTTACTTACAAAAGTTAGGCAGGTTTCATTTCGAAATTTAAAGCGTGACGGTCATAACTGGAACCTCTTTTTTGTCCATATACAGTAATGGACTGCAGCTCGCTGGCCGTGGGAGGCGGGGTTGTGTATCGCGTCATCACGCCTCCCACGTAATCACGTGAACTGACTGTGAAGGAGAAAGGACGGCCTTATATGGCGTTCGTTTATAAAACAGCGGACAGGCTGTGTAAAGGAAGATTCACAAAAAAACAGATCCTTAACAAATTGTTATTGGTATATTTTCCCTCAATTTAAAAAGGTTTTCTTTTCTTCTTAATTAAAATTTAAAAGCAACACTTCACCGCTGCAAAGCCCCTCTAGCGCTGACGTCTGAGGTTCGATTACCGTAAGTGAGTGCAGTGAGTGTGTACGCCTGATGAGCCAAGAATAAGGGGGAAACACGTATCGCGTACTCTTTGCATTATTTGATAGTAAACTATTTTCAACTATTCTATGATCTGCTTCTCACAACTGAAGGCACCGTGGCTGATGTTAGCTGACTTGCTGGCCAACCATAAGCGTTACCTGGTAGGTAACCACCCACTCACTTCACACCCTTACGGGAATCGAACCTCGGACGTCAGCGCTAGAGGCGAAGCCCCTAAAATTGCGCCACGGCGTGTGGTTCGTTAATTTGACAGCATGTAGATCGGGGTAATTACATTCACGCCATTCATAGTCTGATTCACAATCTGATTGTATGGGTGGTTACCTACCAGGTAACGCTTATAGGTTGGCCAGCAAGTCAGCTCGAAGTGATCACTCGTGTGAAGGCAGCTTCACAAAAAAACAGATCCTTAACAAATTGTTATTGGTATATTTTCCCTCAATTTAAAAAGGTTTTCTTCTTAATAAAAATTTAAAAGCAGTACCTCGCTGGGATTTATATATACACTAGCAAAATACCCGCGCTTCGCAGCGGAGAAGTAATGTGTTAAAGAGGTTATGAAAAAAAAAGGAAACATTTTAAAAATAACGTAACATGATTGTCAATGTAATTGTGTTGTCATTGTTATGAGTGTTGCTGTCTTTTATATATATATAATATGCACACACACACACATAAACATATATATACATAAACATATATATATATATATACATATCTACATATACACATATCTACATATACATACGTATATACACATCCACATAAACATATATATACATATACAAATTTACATATCTACATATATATATATATATAGACATAGATATATACATACATACATTCACATATATATATATATATATATATATATATATACTGTATATATACATATCTACTTATTGGCTCCTGTATTTAGGATATGGCAGATTGGATAATGGATGGATGGACATTTGTATGCATAGCCCTATTTGCCCATTTTCGTTTTTTTTCTTTCTTCAGTAATATTTCAGCAAACCCGGAGCTTGTCAGTTCAAATCGTGGTACTGACACCACTGTGTGACCCTGAGGAAGTCACTTCACCTGCCTGTGCTGCAAAACACAAAAGTAATGTAACAAATTGTACCTCAGATGTTGCAAGTTGCTGGAATAAAGGCATAAATCAAATAGATAAATATGTATTATACACATAGGAACTATTCATTTATTTTCAGTTAAGTCATCTGCAGCAAACTTTTATAAATGAGGGTTTCTCCTTTTTAGATAGTGCAAACTGTTTCTTCTTCATTGACGTTTTCTCTTGGAGAGCTTTTTTCATTTCATTGAAAATGAAAGCAGCAGCTGCCAAAATATGTAGCTTTCTTATTAATTTTTCAACATTGTGTAAAATAAATGTATAAAGTAACATAAAAGGTTTAAATACTGGTTATTCTTTTACACTAAAATATTACTACACAGATACAAAAAAAGTAAAATGGATATGTTCTTTTTCTTTAAGGAGATTAAATATTACTGAAGAAAGAAAAAAAAAATTAAACAGCCAAATGGGGCTTTGCATATGAACTTAAAAGGTTTAAATAAAACAGAAATATATATTTTATTTTTACTTGGTTAACTTGTGGAGGGTGTATCCTGTAGCAAAGCCCTAACTGTTTTCGTGAAAGCCCGTTTCAGTCAATAAGTCTTATGTGTGTGTTTATGTATGTGTGTATATATATGTAGATATGTGTATATGTAGATATGTATATATATGTATATGTATATAAATGTTTATGTGTGTGTGTATATTATATATATAATTTATATATATATATATATATAAAAGACAGCAACACTTATAACAATGACAACACAATTACATTGACAATCATGTTACGTTATTTTTAAAATGTTTCCTTTTTTTTTCATAACCTCTTTAACACACTACTTCTCTGCTGCGAAGCGCAGGTATTTTGCTAGTATATATATATATATATATATATATATATATATATATATATATATACATACAGTGGTGTGAAAAACTATTTGCCCCCTTCCTGATTTCTTATTCTTTTGCATGTTTGTCACACAAAATGTTTCTGATCATCAAACACATTAACCATTAGTTAAATATAACACAAGTAAACACAAAATGCAGTTTTTAAATGATGGTGTTTATTATTTAGGGAGAAAAAAAAATCCAAACCTACATGGCCCTGTGTGAAAAAGTAATTGCCCCCTTGTTAAAAAATAACCTAACTGTGGTGTATCACACCTGAGTTCAATTTCCGTAGCCACCCCCAGGCCTGATTACTGCCACACCTGTTTCAATCAAGAAATCACTTAAATAGGAGCTGCCTGACACAGAGAAGTAGACCAAAAGCACCTCAAAAGCTAGACATCATGCCAAGATCCAAAGAAATTCAGGAACAAATGAGAACAGAAGTAATTGAGATCTATCAGTCTGGTAAAGGTTATAAAGCCATTTCTAAAGCTTTGGGACTCCAGCGAACCACAGTGAGAGCCATTATCTACAAATGGCAAAAACATGGAACAGTGGTGAACCTTCCCAGGAGTGGCCGGCCGACCAAAATTACCCCAAGAGCGCAGAGACGATTCATCCGAGAGGTCACAAAAGACCCCAGGACAATGTCTAAAGAACTGCAGGCCTCACTTGCCTCAATTAAGGTCAGTGTTCACGACTCCACCATAAGAAAGAAACTGGGCAAAAACGGCCTGCATGGCAGATTTCCAAGACACAAACCACTGTTAAGCAAAAAGAACATTAGGGCTCGTCTCAATTTTGCTAAGAAACATCTCAATGATTGCCAAGACTTTTGGGAAAATACCTTGTGGACTGATGAGTCAAAAGTTGAACTTTTTGGAAGGCAAATGTCCCGTTACATCTGGCGTAAAAGGAACACAGCATTTCAGAAAAAGAACATCATACCAACAGTAAAATATGGTGGTGGTAGTGTGATGGTCTGGGGTTGTTTTGCTGCTTCAGGACCTGGAAGGCTTGCTGTGATAGATGGAACCATGAATTCTACTGTCTACCAAAAAATCCTGAAGGAGAATGTCCGGCCATCTGTTCGTCAACTCAAGCTGAAGCGATCTTGGGTGCTGCAACAGGACAATGACCCAAAACACACCAGCAAATCCACCTCTGAATGGCTGAAGAAAAACAAAATGAAGACTTTGGAGTGGCCTAGTCAAAGTCCTGACCTGAATCCAATTGAGATGCTATGGCATGACCTTAAAAAGGCGGTTCATGCTAGAAAACCCTCAAATAAAGCTGAATTACAACAATTTTCCAAAGATGAGTGGGCCAAAATTCCTCCAGAGCGCTGTAAAAGACTCATTGCAAGTTATCGCAAACGCTTGATTGCAGTTATTGCTGCTAAGGGTGGCCCAACCAGTTATTAGGTTCAGGGGGCAATTACTTTTTCACACAGGGCCATGTAGGTTTGGATTTTTTTTTCTCCCTAAATAATAAAAACCACCATTTACAAACTGCATTTTGTGTTTACTTGTGTTATATTTGACTAATGGTTAAATGTGTTTGATGATCAGAAACATTTTGTGTGACAAACATGCAAAAGAATAAGAAATCAGGAAGGGGGCAAATAGTTTTTCACACCACTGTACATATACACACATACATGCAGTTTCAATAACATAGAAATCAATATAAATATTAACATCATTATCATATGAGAATATGAAGTAATATATAAGAAGCACATTTCATATAAATTATTAAACAGTAAAATCTTCTTCTGTAATTTGCTACCGTGGCAATTTGTGTGTCTGTCCAGGATTTTAAATCACCTGTAGCTCGCAAACCGTTTCACCTATTGACTTGAAATCTGGTACACATATACTACGTCACGTCTACTATCCGCTTTATGGGTGATGATTGTATTACTCTTTTTATGTTTATTTTATTTTATTGTAGAATCAACTCCTATCTGCGCACAGCAGGGCAGCCGTGTGCGGATGCGTATGGTGTATTCACTCCATGTTATCGTGCATTGCGCTGTCACTGGTATTTTGATAAAAGAATTTGAACAACATATAAGAAGCGTATAAATTATTAAACAGTAAAACATTAACATTTAAGAAGTAAAGTTAGATTAAGTACTACTGCAGTGCCCTCGGGTATACCTCATTTTTTGTTTGTCCATTACATGCTTAAATGTATACATTTTTTGGTGTACCTACCCGAGAACACGCGACATATAACCGAGCGTGGGAGAAGCATGGATTTTAAACACGCGTTGAGTTCATCTGCTGGTCTCCCTCGTGGAATAACTGGTAATGTTTGAATAAAATCTACAGCGAGTAAAACGACATTACCTCCTATTTTTTTTTTACGATCTCTGAGATGTTGCTTTTTTCGGTTCAAGGCTTCATAAGCTCTTTTATGTTGTATGGTGTACTTATCCCAAACCATCATCTTTGAATGTTGCAAGACTTTCGCCTTGTATGTAGATCGGGGTAATTACATTCATTGCATTCCTAGTCTGAATCACAATCTGATTGTATGGGTGGTTACATGGCACTGTAGGGTTGCCACCCGTCCTTTAAAATACGGAATCGTGCCGCATTTGAGAATGAAATTGTGCGTCCCGTTTTGAATCAATACTGGACGGGATTTCTCCCGTATTTTTTTTTATCATTTTTTTTAAAGCAGCGTCTCATGCAAATCATCCCACACGCATTTTATGAAGATGCCTCCTTTCCTACTTTTGATTGGGTAATACTTGATGTCATCGTTAGTTTGATTGGTCTTTTTAACTGTCCAGTGAGGAGGGCGTGTCTTTTAAGTAGAGTCTGGAAAGTGTTGGCACTGAGATGTGGCGTCAGCGCCAGAGTTGAAGCCCCTAATGTTGCGGTCAGCAAGTCGGCTAACATCCGCCATGTGCCGTCTTTCAGTTGCGAGAAGCAGATCATAGAATGGTTGAAACTGTTGCCCCTAACGTTGCGCCACGGCGTGTGGTTCGTTTATACCTCGTGTCTTCTCATTAAACTTTTATCTCGCGAATATGTTATTGCAATCCGCAGCGGGAGCGTTTCTATAAACTTAATTTAAACTTACGTTTTACACCGTGCTTTGTTTGCCTTATGAACATGCTTGAATGCTTCACTCCCTCCCTTCTCAATTGTTTAATTAATTTTTTGCTCTTCGCTGTTTGCGGCTCTTCCGTCATTTCCCCCTACTTCGTTCTTTTATCTCGCGAATATGTTATTGCAATCCTTAATGGGAGCGTTTCATTAAAGTGATTGAAAATAGTTTTGCATTTACCTTTTTAGTAAAAGGCGAGCTTTTAAGCCTGAGAAATCACCCCGTAAATGCACACGTTTAATTGCACATGTGTTAATATGTATGGTTACACAGTATTAAAAGACAGTGAACAACGTCAGTTACCTTTGTTCCCGCGTTTGATAAAAGGCGAGCTTTTAAGCCTGAGAAATCACCCCGTAAATGCACACGTTTAATTGCACATGTGTTAATATGTATGCTTACACAGTATTAAAAGACAGTCAAAAATTAACGTCATTTACCTTCGTTCCCGCGTTTGACTCGTGCTGTAAATCTCTTCCTTGTTTTTAGTTCACGTGATTACGTAGGAGGCGTGATGACGCGATACGTGACTCCGCCTCCTCCATTACAGTGTATGGACAAAAAATATGTTCCAGTTATGACCATTACGCGTAGAATTTCGAAATGAAACCTGCCTAACTTTTGTAAGTAAGCTGTAAGGAATGAGCCTGCCAAATTTCAGCCTTCCACCTACACGGGAAGTTGGAGAATTACTGATGAGTGAGTCAGTCAGTCAGTGAGTGAGTGAGTCAGTGAGGGCTTTGCCTTTTATTAGTATAGATATATATATATATATATATAGATATATATATATATATATATATATATATATATATATATATATATATATATATATATAGATAGATGTATATAGAGATATAGATATACAGTAATCCCTCGCTATATCGCGCTTCGCCTTTCGCGGCTTCACTCCATCGCGGATTTTATATGTAAGCATATTTATATATATATTGCAGATTTTTCGCTGAACGCGGGTTTCTGCGGACAATGGGTCTTTTAATTTCTGGTACATGCTTCCTCAGTTGGTTTGCCCAGTTGATTTCACGCAAGGGACGCTATTGGCAGATGGCTGAGAAGCTACCCAGGTTACTTTTCTCTTTCTCTTGCGCGGACTTTCTCTGATCCTGACGTAGGGGGATTGAGCAGGGGGGCTGTTCGCACACCTAGACGATACGGACGCTCGTCTAAAAATGCTGAAAGATTATCTTCACGTTTCTATCTTTTGTGCAGCTGCTTCCTGAAACGACATGCTGCACGGTGCTTCGCATACTTGAAAGCTCGAAGGGCACATATTGATTTTTGATTGAAAAACAAACTCTGTCTCTCTCTCTCTCTCTCTGCTCCTGACGGAGGGGGTGTGAGCTGCCGCCTTCAACAGCTTTGTGCTGCGGTGCTTTGCATACTTAAAAGCAAACAGCCCTATTGATTTGTTTGCTTTCCTCTGTCTTTCTGACAGACTCTGCTCCTGACACGCACTCCTTTGAAGAGGAAAATATGTTTGCATTCTTTTAATTGTGAGACGGAACTGTCATCTCTGTCTTGTCATGGAGCACAGTTTAAACTTTTGAAAAAGAGACAAATGTTTGTTTGCAGTGTTTGAATAACATTCCTGTCTCTCTACAACCTCCTGTGTTTCTGCGCAAATCTGTGACCCAAGCATGACAATATAAAAATAACCATATAAACATATGGTTTCTACTTTGCGGATGGCTCTGGAACGCAACCCCCGCGATGGAGGAGGGATTACTGTATATAGATATATATAGATATATATTTATGTATGTATGTCTATATATATATATATATATATATATATGTAAATATGTATATATATATATGTGTATATATATGTAGATATATATATATATATATATGTAGATATGTAAATATGTATATGTATATATATATATATATATATATATATATGTCTCTATATGTGTATATATATATATACTAGCAAAATACCCGCGCTTTGCAGCGGCGAAGTAGTGCTTTAAAATTTTAAATAATAAACTGAGGGAAATTATACCAATAATTATTTGTTAAGGATCTCTTTGTATACCATGTTGTCAGTTCGCCCCTTCGGTTGTAATATGACCAAGTTGTGCGCTGAGCTTACTCTTGAGCATGCAACGTATACTTGGCCATGTGAAAAGCAAATCAACAACAGCAAGATCGCGTCAGCTGCGGAGCTCAGCTCGGAGCGAAATGAAGTGAATGAAATGAGGTGAATGGGAGGGGAGATGATCACGTGACTCCAACACCCGCCTTAACTCTCCATCCCTCCACAAACACACAAACACAGTCTCTCGGATCCCAACTCTCCTTTATATATATATATATAGATAAATATGTGTATGTATGTATGTGTGTATATATATATATATATATATATATATATATATATATATATATATATATATATATATATATATATATATATGTATGTGTATGTATGCATGTGTATATGTATGTGTGTGTGTATGTATGTGTGTGTATGTATGTGTGTATATATGTTGATATGTGTGTATATATATGTGGATGTGCATATGTATATATATATATGTATATGTAGATATGTGAGGTGATTGTACTTATAAGTTCAAACAGTTCTACAAGGAGCACTTGATGGACTAATTGAGTGTGTGTAGAGATCTTGGGATGAAACTGTTTCTGAACCGCGAGGTCCGTACAGGAAAGGCTCTGAAGCATTTGCCGTATGAGAGCAGTTCAAATAGACAGCACGGCTGAGGCAGAGTGTGCTTGATGCTGTATACTGATAATTCTCTTTCTGGTCAGCTGCTGTAGATCTGTGATTCCACACTCAGATACAGTGATATAAATACTCTGAGTGGTGCAGTGAGAGTAATATGGAAAAAGATGATCCACTGTGGCAATCTCTCCTAACGGGAGCAGCTGAAAGAAGAAGAAGGTGCAGTGAGAGTAACAACACTAAAGCAGTTATGGTATTTGGAATAGTTTGACCATTCTGCGGACCATTTTATTGTTACAGGTTAATTACAATCAGATGCATTAAACTAATAAACAATATGCGGTTAATTTCAGTGTATGTATAAAGCCGCATCAGGGATGTGGATCTAAAAAAAAAGGGAGTCCACACTGAAACAGTAGCACTGTTTTGACACTGGGTGCTGCCAGTTTGCAAAACTGAGTGGACAACTTGCGTACGCCAAGCATTTAGCTACCGTGAAAATGTGTGTGGCTTTACGCCAAGTTTACGTTTTGGGCTTACGCAACATTTTTGTGCGTATGCACGGTTTATACATGAGGCCCCAGGAGAGGGACTGTGCCTCCCCCGGACCACGAGAGGGCAGCCGCCCTGATTGGTGTGGAGGCCACGGGAATGAAGCATGGAATCTCAACTGTATAGGGGCTACCGCCAGGTTAAGGACCCTGGATGTCAGCACTTCCATTACACCCGGAGGTGCTGGCAGAAGAAATACCAGGGACACCTGGAGTGATTCCGGATGCTCATGCGGCACTTCCGCCACACCAGGAAGTGCTGCAGTGAGCTCATCGGGGGCTCCTGGAGCACGTCCGAGTGGGAAGAAAAAGGGTTGCTTCCCTCCAGTCATCAGCCGGAGTTGGGTGGAAGTGGACAAAGCTCAGAGAAGAGGCGGTGAAGGAAGGCTGGACATTGGAGAGGCCCGGACTGGGGGTGATTGGTGATTGAGACACTGGGTTGTGTGTGAGACTGTATCTATTGTACATAGTGTAAATAAACGTGTGTGTGCTTGAACCATTGATGTCTGCCTGTCTGTGCCAGGGCTGGTCTTCCACATGGGTTATGCAGATCATATTTTGATATTCTAGGAAAACATGGAATTACACCTAAAAATGTGAAGGATGTTCTCTCCACATTCAATTTCAAAGAGAAAAGCTCATCTTTCTTGAATCTGAAGTGTCACACAAAAGTTTACTTTTGGACATTAGTAATGTTTCACCCGTCATGAACTGGACAATAAACTCCTTGAAATTTGTGTGAAATCCTGAAGCTCAAGAAGCCTTTGATTGTTTAAAGACTCGTCTCTTCTGCTTCTGTGCTGAGCCATCCTGACATGGCGCTATAATTCACTAGTGAAGCAGACACATCTGATATAGAAGTGCATGGGATTTTGTCACAGAACATTCAGCCACAAGTCATGTTCACCTCTGGAATATTTTTCATGAAAATTGCAAAAAATTCTAATGTTGTAAAGCACAAACTATGGGCCATAACGTTGTCCCTGAAGGAGAGTGTCACCATTGGCGCGAAGGTGCTGTGTGTCCTTTTATTATACACACTTATCATAAAAACTTGGAGGATTTAAAAATGCTAAACAATTAAACAGCCGACAAGCTAGGTGGACAATATTCTTCAGCAGATTTGATTTCTGTATTACCTGTCACTCATTTTGTAAAAATAGAAAAGCCGACAGAGTGACAGGGGAGCACAGGGCGAGTGTGACAAAAGTCCTTAATGGCCGTGTAGTGACACTCAGAATATTCACATCTCTAGTCGGCCATTTGATTGTCTGCTGTCATTGAGGACCTGTGATGTGTGGATTGAAATAACAAAAGAAGATTTTGTGAGGCCGGGGGTTTGGACCTCTAATCACATCAGCAAGCTGCAGCTGAACATGTGCATAAAAACATAAAAGGCGCTATATACTGGACTAATTAGAAAGTCATTTGATAGCCTGCACTTATTTTACAAGGAGATGTTTCTTTTAAATGCCCACAAGAAACACAAGTGTGAGTTACAAACACAAGATGGAGCCACGTCACACTCTGCAGTACCTCAGTGACACGTCACCTTCCCAGAATTCCCCTCAGTGTCTCTGGACATGTCACATAATGTGTGTCGCCTATTGGTCACTAATTCCACTGACTATTTCAGTGCACCTCCTCTACAGATCTCTGGCTTACAGTGGTGTGAAAAACTATTTGCCCCCTTCCTGATTTCTTATTCTTTTGCATGTTTGTCACACAAAATGTTTCTGATCATCAAACACATTTAACCATTAGTCAAATATAACACAAGTAAACACAAAATGCAGTTTGTAAATGGTGGTTTTTATTATTTAGGAAGAAAAAAAAATCCAAACCTACATGGCCCTGTGTGAAAAAGTAATTGCCCCCTGAACCTAATAACTGGTTGGGCCACCCTTAGCAGCAATAACTGCAATCAAGCGTTTGCGATAACTTGCAATGAGTCTTTTACAGCGCTCTGGAGGAATTTTGGCCCACTCATCTTTGCAAAATTGTTGTAATTCAGCTTTATTTGAGGGTTTTCTAGCATGAACCGCCTTTTTAAGGTCATGCCATAGCATCTCAATTGGATTCAGGTCAGGACTTTGACTAGGCCACTCCAAAGTCTTCATTTTGTTTTTCTTCAGCCATTCAGAGGTGGATTTGCTGGTGTGTTTTGGGTCATTGTCCTGTTGCAGCACCCAAGATCGCTTCAGCTTGAGTTGACGAACAGATGGCGGGACATTCTCCTTCAGGATTTTTTGGTAGACAGTAGAATTCATGGTTCCATCTATCACAGCAAGCCTTCCAGGTCCTGAAGCAGCAAAACAACCCCAGACCATCACACTACCACCACCATATTTTACTGTTGGTATGATGTTCTTTTTCTGAAATGCTGTGTTCCTTTTACGCCAGATGTAACGGGACATTTGCCTTCCAAAAAGTTCAACTTTTGTCTCATCAGTCCACAAGGTATTTTCCCAAAAGTCTTGGCAATCATTGAGATGTTTCTTAGCAAAATTGAGACGAGCCCTAATGTTCTTTTTGCTTAACAGTGGTTTGCGTCTTGGAAATCTGCCATGCAGGCTGTTTTTGCCCAGTCTCTTTCTTATGGTGGAGTCGTGAACACTGACCTTAATTGAGGCAAGTGAGGCCTGCAGTTCTTTAGACGTTGTCCTGGGGTCTTTTGTGACCTCTCGGATGAGTCGTCTCTGCGCTCTTGGGGTAATTTTGGTCGGCCGGCCACTCCTGGGAAGGTTCACCAGTGTTCCATGTTTTTGCCATTTGTGGATAATGGCTCTCACTGTGGTTCGCTGGAGTCCCAAAGCTTTAGAAATGGCTTTATAACCTTTACCGGACTGATAGATCTCAATTACTTCTGTTCTCATTTGTTCCTGAATTTCTTTGGATCTTGGCATGATGTCTAGCTTTTGAGGTGCTTTTGGTCTACTTCTCTGTGTCAGGCAGCTCCTATTTAAGTGATTTCTTGATTGAAACAGGTGTGGCAGTAATCAGGCCTGGGGGTGGCTACGGAAATTGAACTCAGGTGTGATACACCACAGTTAGGTTATTTTTTAACAAGGGGGCAATTACTTTTTCACACAGGGCCATGTAGGTTTGGATTTTTTTTCTCCCTAAATAATAAAAACCATCATTTAAAAACTGCATTTTGTGTTTACTTGTGTTATATTTGACTAATGGTTAAATGTGTTTGATGATCAGAAACATTTTGTGTGACAAACATGCAAAAGAATAAGAAATCAGGAAGAGGGCAAATAGTTTTTCACACCACTGTATGTCTTGTTTTACTGACCATTTTTGACAGAAAGTGACCTTCATAGAAGACTCGCCAGTAATGATGGACACCTGCAGAGCTGTCTGTCTACCTGTGGTCACCTCCTGTGTCACCTTACTGTCCACACTCTTTGAAATTCTAATCCTTCTGACTCTCCTCTTGTGACCTTTCCCTCTGTTAGTGGCTTGCTCTCCTCTTCCTTTCTTTGTCCTCCTTCTCTGTTTCATGTCTCCCTTAACTTCTCTTTTCATTTCTCTCTGTTTCTATCCTTCTCTTGTCTCTCCTGATCTTTGCAGTCCCAGTCTCTCTGTTCCTGCCTGTCACCCAGCTCCAGTTGTCCCCTCCTCTTTGTCCATTGTCACTCTGGTCACTTCCTCTGCCCCGACTCTCCATCTTATTCTGTTTTAGTGACTTTAAACAAACTTTAGTGAGGAGATCAGAGGAGTATTATGGAAGCACAAGTGACAATGGATACCTCATCATCCAGCTGGGATTCACATGTCACTTTTTTGCTTTCTTTGTTCATTTTGTAGAGAAAAGCCAAGCAAAATGACACCTTTTATTGGCTAACTAGAAAGATTACAATATGCAAGCTTTCGAGGCAACTCAGGCCCCTTCTTCAGGCAAGATGTAATCATTCATTTTGTATATTTACATTTTTGATTATTTAGTTTCATTACTTTTAAGAATTGTTTGCTACGCTCCATGTGCTTTGTGGATGATCACCCAAAATTCAGGGTTACCTGCCCATCACCATCAAGGGTGAAGACTAGGAATACCCGCAGTCCCCTACGGTTCATTGTGAATGCAGTTGTGCTGTGATGAGTTTCGTTGCATTTGTGATTATTGTGCTGTCGTCATTACTGGAGTTTTGATTTTTTTTTTTTTTACCATTCTTGGATTTTGTGTGTTGGGACATTGATGGCTTTGGATCTCTTTGTCGTTTAAATCATCTCCTTTTGTGCTCTGTGGAGATCATTTTGTGCCTTAGAGCGTTTTATGTGAAAATAAATCTTTATCTTTATAAAGATTGTTCATTGCCCTTTCTGGTGACTAGTCTGCTTTGATGGTTCTCCCGCTTGTAGTCATTTTGATTTGTATTAATTGGGAATTACGAGTTTAGGAACTCTCTAGTTATTAACAAGAGGATGTGGACAAAGTCAATACCAAAATAAAGAACTGACAACGTGGGACAAGAAATAAAACAACAGGCTGAACAGAAAGGACAATGAGAGGATGAAAGAGACCACTGTGGGAGAGCAGCTCAGGGCCACAATGCTGTCTGTAAGATTTTAACAATTAGAGAAATCTGCAGTTGTGTCCTCTTCACGTCCATCTGTCTGCTCACGTGTGACACTGATGTCTGTCCTGATTAAAAACAATGTATATATGGTGGGTGTGGAACATAAAGAGCCATCAAGTCAGAAGAAATAAAATTCAACACACTCACACACACACACACACACACACACACACACAAACACTTGTTGTTCACTTACTTCAGTTTGTGTAATTTGCAGTTTTCACTCCTCAGCCCCTCACACAGCTGATTCACTCCTGAGTTGTCCAGGTTGCTGCCGCTCAGGTTCAGTTCAGTCAGTCGTGAGTGTGGAGAAGAAAGAGCTGAGGAGAGAGCTCAGCAACATGTGGAGGTGAGACCACAACTAAACAGACTGTGGAGATAAAGAGAGAGAAGTGAGGACATGTGGACAGACAGACAGATACACAGACAGACCGCCGGTGGTCTCAATAAGCGACATGATGATTACAAGCAGAGCTGGATGCTCAGGTGTGTCACTGAACAGCAGGCTGCTGCTAGCATTTGAACTGAAACACAATTTGAACTCCACACAGCAGGACTGACCTTGTCCTCCACTTGAGTGTTCAGATGCACTTCTTTGAGTTGGTGACAGCTGAGTGACAAACTCAGATTTCTGTCCATCATTCAGGACTCAGGGTGAGGACACAACTGAAATGATTGACAGGAGGCCATTTACAAATGCCAGCCTCTCCAGATGTTCAGTGACAGCAGCTGTAAATCAGTCAGCCTTTATTTTATAGAGTGCTAGTCACAAACTAACAACACAAACAAGAGGACAAATAAACACAACGAGCACAAAGATAAATAAGTGACAAGGGAGAGGTGACAGGAGAGGTGATGTGACACCGGAGGACATGACAGTCCACTCCAGGAGGGACACACAGAGGGTCACCGGCTGCTCACAGTGACACTCCACTCTGTCCAGTCATCTTCTCTAAGGCCTATCAGCCACCTGAGCTCAATGGACAAACTCCACTCAGCCAGCTGGTGACATGGGTTCAAGGTGACAGGCTTGTTGCGTCATAGCGAGGGTCTCTCTTAGTGTCACTACACACACCAGCTGCCACAGACATAGTGGACTGAAGAGCTTTGGTGGTCAGTAGAGAGTTTGGACCCTGGACAGGCCTCCACTCTCCATGGACACTTAAGCACCAAATTTATAAAACTGAATAATAAATAAGACAAAGGATGAAATAATAAGAAATAGAAAAATGAAAATGAAATAAAGAATAAAAATGTGTTTGAGTGTCATTGTGACAAAGTGGACAAATGGACACAGTTTACAAATTAGAATTTGTGTGCAAATATAAATGAAGACATTCAAGATAAAAAATAAGAAAAGACACAAAGCCATCTTCTTTATTTTATATAGCGCCTTTCAATCCAAAGTCACTTTACATGTCCAGCTCTCTCCTTGTATTCTTACACTGAGCACAGACAGGTGACGTGACTCACTTAGGGTTACACAGCATGTGACAGGCAGGAATTGAACCCGCGTCACTGGGATGTCAAGTGCGGTACCTCAGCCACTGGGCCACAGAACTGGGAATCAGGATTGGCCAGAATGACAGAGGAGGCGGGACATGAGCTGTCAGTCAGCCTGAGAAGGTGTGAAGAGAAGGCGGCCATCTCAGTGAATTTGATTATCAGGCCTTTGATCAAATGGGACGCTTTGGTGTCTTTAGATGACCTAAAAATGTCGAATGACTGAAGTGTTTGATTATTGTGTTGTTAAACATTTGGTCAAAGTGTGAAGGCTAAGGAGGCCTGAAGTGACAAACAGACACTCAAACGTGTGACATGAACAGGACAGTGGACAAAGTCAATACCAAAATAAAGAATTGACAACGTGGGAGAAGAAATAAAACAACAGGCTGAACAGAAAGGACAATGAGAGGATGAAAGAGACCACTGTGGGAGAGCAGCTCAGGGCCACAATGCTGTCTGTAAGATTTTAACAATTAGAGAAATCTGCAGCTGTGTCCTCGTCACATCCATCTGTCTGCTCACGTGTGACACTGACGTCTGTCCTGATTAAAAACAATGTTTATATGGTGGGTGTGGAACATAAAGAGCCATAAAGTCAGAAGAAACAAAATTCAACACACACACACACACACACACACACACAGACACAGACACACACACTCACACACACACACACACTCACACACACACACTCACAGACACACACACACACACACACAGACACACACACACACACACTCACACACACACACTCACAGACACACACACACACACACACGCACACACACGCACACACACTTGTTGTTCACTTACTTCAGTTTCTCTAATTTGCAGTTTTCACTCCTCAGCCCCTCACACAGCTGATTCACTCCTGAATCCTCCATGTTGTTGTCATTCACGATCAGTTCAGTCAGTCGTGAGTGTGGAGCAGAAAGAGCTGAGGAGAGAGCTGAGCAGCATATGGAGGTGAGACCACAATAAGACAGGCTGTGGAGATAAAGAGAGAGAAGTGAGGACATGTGGACAGACAAACAGACAGACAGACAGACCATCGGTGGTCTCAATAAGTGACATGATGACTACAAGCAGAGCTGGATGCTCAGGTGTGTCACTGAACAGCAGGCTGCTGCTAACATTTGAACTGAAACACAATTTGAACTCCACACCAATGCTGCCCTTCAAGGCGCTATATACCTGAAGCATCTTCTGTCTGTCAGGTTACCCTGAGTGACAAGAGGACGCCAGCCGTCACACTGGACAGGAGTGTCACACAGCAGGACTGACCTTGTCCTCCACTTGAGTGTTCAGATGCACTTCTTTGAGTTGGTGACAGCTGAGTGACAAACTCAGATTTCTGTCCATCATTCAGGACTCAGGGTGAGGACACAACTGAAGTGATTGACAGGAGGCCATTTACAAATGCCAGCCTCTCCAGATGTTCAGTGACAGCAGCTGTAAATCAGTCAGCCTTTATTTTATAGAGCGCTAGTCACAAACTAACAACACAAACAAGAGGACAAATAAACACAACGAGCACAAAGATAAATAAGTGACAAGGGAGAGGTGACAGGAGAGGTGATGGGACACCGGAGGACATGACAGTCCAGTCCAGGAGGAACACACAGAGGGTCACCAGCTGCTCACAGTGACGGTCCACTCTGTCCAGTCATCTTCTCTAAGGCCTATCAGCCACCTGAGCTCAATGGACAAACTCCACTCAGCCGCCTGGTGACATGGGTTCAAGGTGACAGGCTTGTTGTGTCACAGCGAGGGTCTCTCTTAGTGTCACTGCACACACCAGCTGTCACAGACATAGTGGACTGAAGAGCTTTGGTGGTCAGTAGAGAGTTTGGACCATGGACAGGCCTCCGCTCTTCATGGCCACAAGCACAAAATTTATAAAACTGAATAATAAATAAGACAGAGGATAAAATAATAAGAAATAGAAAAATGAAAATCAAATAAAGAATAAAAATGTGTTTGAGTGTCACTGTGACAAAGTGGACAAATGGACACAGTTTACAAATTAGAATTTGTGTGCAAATATAAATGAAGACATTCAAGATAAAAAATAAGAAAAGACACAAAGCCATCCCCTTTATTTTATATAGCGCCTTTCAATCCAAAGTCACTTTACATGTCCAGGTCTCTCCTTGTATTCTTACTCTGAGCACAGACAGGTGACGTGACTCACTCAGGGTCACACAGCATGTGACAGGCAGGACCTGAATCCGCGTCACTGGGATGTCAAGTGCGGCACCTCAGCCACTGGGCCACAGAACTGGGAATCAGGATTGGCCAGAATGACAGAGGAGGCGGGACATGAGCTGTCAGTCAGCCTGAGAAGGTGTGAAGAGAAGGCGGCCATCTCAGTGAATTTGATTATCAGGCCTTTGATCAAATGGGACGCATTGGTGTCTTTAGATGACCTAAAAATGTCGACTGACTGAAGTGTTTGATTATTGTGTTGTTAAACATTTGGTCAAAGTGTGAAGGCTAAGGAGGCCTGAAGTGACACACAGACACTCCAACGTGTGACATGAACAGGACAGTGGCACAGTGGTTAGACACACATCAGGGACCAGGGAGTAAATCTGAACACACGACTGAGCTCTCGGCTCTTGGTGCCGATTCTTTTTTCATATTTAGAGGTGTTGGCTGACTTCACACTTTTAAGTCAAGTACTCAAGGACGTGGTGTCAATAAACTTATAAATTAAAATGTGTACAAATGAGAGTGACATACAAGTGACAAGGGCCACAAATCAAATGTCACTAGACAAACTCTGAGGTGCCGCAGATCTCCAACAAGGAGGACACACTGAGCTGAGTTTGTGTTCTCAACTAACAAGTGAAATCTTCTTAATGGCCAACGAGAAAATGAGCCAAAGACGAGGTCAGCCGACAAGTCAGCACACATTTCAGGCCTCGTCAGGCCGCAGGACTCGGGGAGCGTCGGACTTTTCAAAAGCTCCAAGGCTGAGGTGAGCTGCTCAGTGGTCTTGTACCACATGTTTGTCACAGTGTGTTATTGTTATGATTTGCGCTTATTTTTTTATTATATTAATATTGCAAATTTGATCCTGGTTTTTTTTTTTTAGTTATTTCTGTTATTACTTCTTCCGAATTCTTTACACTTTGAGGTAGTTGATTATATTTTATGTTTTCCTGTGATGCCATCCTCAGTTCTTGTGTGTCACTATTTTGTGTGTCTGTTGTAAAGGAGTTGCTACAAAGTGACACTCAGGGTCACACTAAGAGTTTTGTCAAAGATCAAGGAGTACAAAGTTGAGTCCATTGGACTTCTGCGTTATCTGAGTTTGTGGATGTGACATAAAGAATAAGCAGACGTGTGTTTAAAAGTCAGACATCACAACTGGTGCTTTGTGTTTCAACTGTGAGTTTGGATTTCACTTTCAGTTTTGACACTCGGCTTTTTGATCTTCCAGTTCTGATCTCCTCTTCTGGCTCTTAATTCCCATCTTTCTCTCAGTCTCTTTTCTTTTTGCCATTTTTATTGTAGTCCTGATTTAAACTCAGATCATTTAAAAAGAGTGAATCAGTGAGAGAAGACGGCTTTACAAAGATAAGAAGCCCCTCTAGGGAGAGGTTAAAGATTTAATGACCCTAGTGGCACAAATCACAACTACTTTGTGACAAACTCTAACTGATCTTCCTTCTTCAAGTGCTCACATAAATCAAGGTGCTGGTGGTCTGCCAGTAGCTGGTGGGAGTCACGTAAAGGACCAGCCAGTCCTCATGTGATTTGTTTTACAGGAGACCCTAAAAATGGAGGAGATGTTTGAATTAACAAAGGACGTGTTTGATTGTCAGCCAAATCCTGATTCTAAAAGTTAGCTCATGTTGGTCACTTGATGTCACTGCTTGATGAGAAGCCACCTGACTGGACATTCACAATGACAAGACAAGTCACAGTGCTGTCCATCTATTGAGGATTTGGTTTGTGAATTTAGAAACATTTTAAATATGGCTGACAGATTAGAGGTGGCAGTCAGTCGATTACTAGAATTCAGACAAGACATTCAGTCAGTTAGTAATATAAAGTGACATGTGACATGTGAGCCCATGAAGTGGTCAGACTGATGACCTTCTCATGTCACTGCTGACCACACAAAGCTGGCACACCACATGGTGTCAGGGCTGCCAGTCCTGATGGTGTCGACTCTCAGGTGTGACTCCATCACAAATCTGCTGCTAATGTCCTGCTGTCGTATGGACAGGCCAGTCAGCTACGTGACGATCATCGGGGGGGTTTACTTCTGACCTGCTTTACACCCTAAAGACCTTAAGTAGTCAGTGAAGATGGTGGGATTTGACCCTGCGGCCTGGAGATGTGGGGTAGCAGTGCTCACCTCTGTGCTGCCCCCTGTGAAGGGATCACTTTGACTAAAACGAGTTCCAGAGGTGAACTCCATATTTCTACAGTAGGAGTGCTGACAGCCGGAGTTCAGAGGTTAGGATTGTTAATGAAAACTGAAACTAAAGTGGTGAAAAAGTGTTATGTTAAATGAAATAAAAGTGAAAGGAAAAGAGTGAAAAATAAAAAAACTAAACAGAAATTAAAACTGCATAAAGAAAATGAACTGAAATGGAATAAAAATCTGCTTATTTCAAGTTTTTTGCATAACCAGACCAGAGTTCAGCATTGAATTAGTTGACAGATTTTGTTGTTTCCATTCCTGTAGCTCACTCTCTCCGTTGTTTTCTGTGTGTTTTACAAATCTCTTTCTTTACTTGTGCTAATTGTATATTTATGATCATCAATACTCACCTGAGAGTCTGTCCCTGCGCTATACATACACACACTGTATGCTATTGTATTGTACTCCGCTCAGCTCTGGGCGACACTCCAAGGCTGGACCTTCACCTCCACTCACCGGCGGGCGGGCGGCCGAGCACTTGGACTGACGGACTTTAGCAGCACAGAAGGGTCTCTGAAGTGTTTGAGGGTCAGTGCTGTCTCTTCATGGCACCTCTTCATGGTCAGTGCGGACTCCTTCATCACCGACTGTTCACCACAAAGATTCTGCTACAGGCTGTTTATTCTCCGCCAACTCTACGCTCTTTATAATCAGCATTTTAATTTATAAAGATATCACTTTATACTTTCATGACATACTGTGCACAGGATATAAATTACTTTAAAAAAGTATTAATATGACCGCAGCACACGTGACATAACTGAGCACTCACATATGATTACTTTACATTCTACAGCACTCGTGATGTCAGCGACAGACGACGACTCTTCTGTGGAGGGCACTGGCACAATGGCAGCCGCCTCAGACTGGCACTATTAGATGAGCCATAGTGTGTTTTATAACAACTTTATTAAAAAAGGTGTTTAATTTTCAGAAAAATTGTTAAAGTGTTTCCTTTAAAAAAAGATTCCATTTTGAATCATTTTTCTATAGAAAGTTGTTTCAGTGTTTAGGTGTGAGAGGCTGCAGCCCCACTTGTACTTCAAATGTTTTATCAACCACAAATAACGAGACCACCTTGAGTTAGTAGCGAGTTCTTTCTTTTCCTTATTTTTGAAAGTATTTACTTTGTTGTCCTAATTAGTCAGAATGATGTAAGTGGGGCGTCACTGTGATTTGATTTGGGGGGCTCCACATTCCTGACTACACCCGCGGTGCACATGAAGGACGCAGCTGCTGCCGTTGGACGCCAATATGAGGCTGCTGGTGATTTGTGATTGATGAGGGGAAATAAAACAAACTCAGCAATCGGGGAGAGACGACCGCCGGAGGAAGTTGGTTTGTTGCCCCTTTTGTTCTTAGAGGAGTTCATTAGTGCTAACCGTGTTATTCTTATTAATGGGGGACTCCCAGAATGCATAACAAGATGGCCGCATGTTAATTTAGTGTTGCAGACAGCTGGTTCATTTACAAACCTGTGAAAGCAGACTGAGGGGGGATTTTCAATTCAGGAGGGGAACTGATTTGGGAGAAGCGGCTCAGGTTTAGTGGACGGAGCGCTCAGGTTAGACGGCTGCCATTGGGATCCACATAAGCCAGCTGATGGGTTCTGGGCTGTTAGAGCTTTATTTATTTATTTTATGTTTTTTTCCCAAATTATCGATTTGAATGACTGCAACAAGTGAATATTCATTCTTTGCTTTGGTGTTTTGCTATCATTTTTATTTTTTCCTGTGATAAACATTTTCTTTATTTTTGAATGCAATGCATCTGTTGCTACATTTGTCCTAATTAGTAATTGTGCCATCTCTGACCAGTGTCTGACCCCGTCACCTGCCTGATGACGTCTACTGGGGGGCTAAGGAGTGTTTTCCTCGCTTATCTCCTGCCATGGTACACACTGCAGTTTATTTATCGATGAAGACCCCACACAGGTTGTGTCCCGTCACTTGTCACTGTTCTGTGGACACTGAGGTGTGTTTGATTTTTCATATTCTCCATGATGAAGGAGAGTCTCATTATTACCTGTAAGCTTCTTTAGACGAAAGTGAACATTCTACAGATTTGTAACTGACTTATTGTGATTAAAGTTATTCATTCCTGCAGCTGTTAATAAAAATTGTTTTAAAAATAACACGCTATAAAAATTACAAAACAGGATTTCAATGTGCAGACATCTCTAACAAAAACACAAAAATCACTTTTCTAGAACTTTCTAATCAGTTGTACTTTTCTCATTTCTCAACAAAAAGGATCTAATAGTGAATTTCTATATAAATTATTATTTGATGTCTGTTGTTATTTAGCTGCTGTTGTGGCTTTCAGGTGCCACTGTGACACACAGCAGTGTATGTTCTGACATGGACCCTCATCTATTTGTAGGCCTGATACCCCTAATGGACACACTAATGTCACCCTCAGTGTCCACAGAGAGTCAAACTAAACTCATGAAGGTTTTATTACTCACATGACACGTCTGCAGCAGATGAGCCCCGGCGCCAGTTTCATGATGCACTCTGAGGTGAGCTCAGTCTGTGACAGGTTGAGCTCCTCAAGTTCTCCACAGCAGCTGATGACAGAGCCCAGCACAGCACAGTCCAGGGGAGATAAAGTCGTCTCACTGAAGTCCATCTTTAAATCCTTCCCAATGGCATCTCTGATTAATTTCTTATTCTGAGTCTCATAGAGCCACTGACACAATCGCAGAGCTTCACGTTTATCCCATCCATGCAGCGCCTCTTCAGCTTTCTTCTTCACCCACTCCAGTATCCGCTTTGCTGTCTTCACCTTAAACTCCCCCATGACTCCCCCCAGTGTTTTAAACACAGAATATCTGGACAGTCCTGCTAAAAATCGAATGAGAATCTCAAACCGGCCATCGTTACATGACTCCAACTTCACAAGCAGCTCCTCCACACCCTCTGATGGATCGAGGTAGAAGAAGCAGGCGGCCATGAACTCCTGTATGGTGAGGTGGTAGAATGTGTACGTCGTGTACTCCAGAGTGCTTTCTCTCTGAAGGATTTCTTTGAGGAACCCTGAGAGGAATGAAGAGGACAGAACTGGCCGGAGACCAAAGGTGGACATCTCAAACTTGTCATAAAACACAAGAATTCTGTTGGCCACTCCATAATAAGCCATCTTTCCAAGTTTGACCAGAATCTCTCGCTGGTCTTTGGCTTCTCGCTTGTGATTAGTGAGGATGTTGTGAAGGAACATCACAAAGAGCTCAGTGACAGTTCTGGGGGCAGCTCCTCGCTCTTCTTCAGGTATCATGAAGTGGCTCTTCAGCACAGAGCAGATAATCCAGCAGTACGAGGGGTTGAAGCACATGGTGTACAGAATGGCGTTCTCCTCCACATAGTGAAAAGCCTCAGAGCCTCGATCAGCATCACCAAAGAACTTCTTAAAGTATATCAGCCTTTGTTCAGGGAAGAACCCCAGGATCTCTGCAAATCGATCAACTCTCTCCATGTCCAGGGTCTCCAGGGCTGTTGGTCTGGTTGTTATCAGGACAGTGCAGCCCTTCAGTAATGTCCTTCTGACCAGGCTGGTGACCAGGGTGTGGACAGGGAAGTAGTCATCTATGTTTGAGCAGTTCCGCTCCTGTGTGAAGTCCAGTTTGTGTTTGTACTCATCCAGACCATCAAATATAAAGAGGAGAGATTCAGGTTTCTGCAGGATTTCTCTCAACTTTGGGTCACTGAGATATTTATAGTGCCTTACAATCAGCCTGGTCAGAGGCATCTGTGGCTCTGTCTCTGTGTCTAGTAGGTTGAGCTCCCTGAATTTAAACAGGAACACAAATGCAAACTTCTGGTACTGAGTGCCCCTGGCCCAGTCAAACATGATCTTCTGGACCATGGTGGTCTTCCCAATTCCAGCCACCCCACTGACCACTACAATGTGAGGGTCTGTCTCACTTCCAGGACTCCTCCTAAAAAGCTGCTCAGTCCAGATTCGCTCACATTTCTCTTTTGTCTGCTCCTCTATTAGCTCTGCATGAGTCTTCCCCATCTTCACAAGTTCATGGTGCCTCTCACTGTAGGTTCTTTTGAACTGTTTAAAGACCATCAGCTCTGTGTATCGAGTCTCAAAGCCCAAAGATCTTGTGTTTGGGTCTCCAGGAGCAGTCTGATCCTCCAGAGTTCTTGTAGATTCAGACACACCACCTCTGTGTGTCTCATGGAGGCCTGAAAGCGATAAAGAGAACTTGTGAGAAAGAAAAAAAAACTTGCAGTCAGGGTCACTGATCTTGAGGAGGTTGGCTAACCTGTGGTGAATTAGGAGATTACAGATCTTGCCCAGGTGTCTTTTAGGGGATAGCGTGAACCTAAGAAAAGACTTCAAGCAGACAGGTAGAAACAGGTGTGTCATTGTTGGACATGTAATACACACAAGGCTACAGGTGCACACTGGCCAAGGGCTCCAACTCAGAGCTGGGAATTACCAACCATTGTCAGGTCTTTGTGGAACTTGATGGTGACTGACAATTCTGTGGTGGAAGAGCCCCAATGGGTCGCTTGAAAACCAGTCACCACAGAAAGACAAACGTAGTGAGAGTACAGGACTCAGTCTCTATAGAGGGATGGAGATTTAGGTTTGTGTTCTTGTGTGGTCAGACTCTTGTATGTTGTACTGCCTACCTGATGGACACTTGGGACACCTCCTTGGAAGGGTGAACAGTGTGCTGGCAAGAGTGGTGGTGGGGGGGGGGTGTTTTGGATTTAGTTCTCATTGGCCATAATTGAAAAGAAGACAAATGTGTAGGCAGAGTGACACTTTGACAATCCAGGAGTTAAGTGCCAAGCTGAGGAGTGGAGCTGACATGGTGGTCTTCTCTAATGTTCTGACTTTTCCACACATTAGTCCAGTGTTTCCCAAACTCAGTCCTGGGGACCCCTGTGGCTGCAGGTTTTTGTTCCAATTGGATTCCTAATCAGTGACAACACCTGATAGCACTGATCTCATTTAATTAGCTGGGATTTTATTTTTTTTATTCGACATTCAGAAAAGCACAGCAGCATGATTTTTACATTTATAAGCCATTTAGAAATATTTCTGCTTTTGCTATACTGTAGATTTAAATGCTTAACTCTCTTTTGTTGATTTCATTATACTTTGCCCTTTCTCTGTGCAGTTTTTCCCCCTTTGTTGTATCTTAATAATGACAATTTAAAAACAAGCAGATCAGACACCGAGGCAAACAACACGGAATAATCAAAGGCTGCAACTACTTTAGAGTCAGGCCCACTAATCAGTAAATAATGGATTAATTAAACAATTAGAAGACCTAAAAAAGTAGAATGAAAATCAAGATGAAAATACTGTGAAAAAGAAAAAAAATACATTATTCCTTTATAACTGCTTGGTACATTTTAATATATTTTTTTTTAGCAAACTTAGTTTTCTAATTTCTATATTGTTCCCTAAACACAGAACTTGTGAAATAACAGTTCACTTAATTAGCCCAGGAGTTCAATTAAAAACAGAAGCTGATTGGAACAAAAACCTGCAGCCACAGGGGGTCCCCAGGACCGAGTTTGGGAAACACTGCATTAGTCCATGTAAGACTAAGGAATTTAGAAAGTTTAAACTCATGGCTCATCTTGGGATAGGATAGAAGAGCACAGGTTTATGGGGCATTGGGATGCCCTGTCAAGATGCATTTGATCAGGAGGGACACCAATGTGGGAGTGTGGGGGTGTTAGGTAGGACATCTAAGTAAATAACTCAAAGATCAGGGGGTGAGAGTTTAGTAGAGAGGTTAGGAGAGGCCAAGTTTAAAATATAACATAAGTGAATGCACACTACAGTGTAAAAACAAATACAAACCAGTTCAGAAGTTTCTACTCAAAGATAAAGAGTCAAAGGTAATTGAGTAATACATTGAAATTAGTGGCCTTACATTCATTAAATAAAATACACTGTACGAATTGTACTGTATAACTGAACAAATAACGGACCGAGAAAGTATTCTGACTCCATCCATTCCTGCAAATTTTACTGCGCTGTAGATTTAATTTTAAATAGATCCATTTGAAATTTTTGCCTATCCATTAACATTGAATAACCCATAATGCCAAAGTCAAAAAACATTTTCAGAAAAGTGTTCAAATTTACTAAATATCAAAAACTGTAATCTCTCATTAATAGAAGTGTTTAGCCACTTAATTCAGTAATTTGAAGAAGCCCCTTTGGCAGCTTTTCAAACTTCTAGTCTTCTTGGTAAGTCTCTATAAGCTTTGCACACCTGGATTTGTTGACTTTATGCCATTATTCCTGGTAGATCCTCTCAGGCTCTGTTAGGCTGGATGGTAAATGTCTGTAAACTGCCATCTTCAGGTCTCTCCACACATGTTCTATAGAGTGCAAGACTGGACTTTGGTTGGCCCACTCAAGGACACTCAGAGACTTGTCCAGAAACCGCTCCGGCGTTGTCTTAGCTTCAGGTCACTGAGCAGTCACCCCAGTGGTGTGCACTCTGGAGCAGGTTTTCTTCAAGGGCCTCTCTGGATTTGTCTGCTTTCCTTATCCCATCAATTCTGGCCAGTCTCTCTGTCCCTGTACCCCCATAGCAAGATGCTGTCACCACCAACCTTCACTGTAGGATTGTATTAGACAGCTGATGAGCAGTCCCTGGTGTTTGACAGACAAAGTGCTTGGATTTCTGACCCAAGAGTTCAGTTTTTGTCTCCCCAGACCACAGATTCTTTTTTCCTCCTGTTCTCATAGTTCTTTATAGTGTCATATGATTTTACTTAATAGGGGCTTCCATCTAGCAAATCACCAAAAGATGCCTGTGTATCCAGCAGGGGACGCTAGCTCCCTTGTCGGAATGAGTTATTTTTTAATTGCGGCGTGTTACATAACCTGAATCTATATAGATATGATATTAAAAGGCGATACCCCTCCCTTAGTAAGTGATACGCCGATATGAAATCACATAGGAGAAATCACCTAGCTTACTTTAATGATAGTTTAAACTCCATAACAGTCAATGGAAGCTCATAGCAAGACCTTTGGGAGTGGGGGCCCAATGTGTAGAGTATGCCATTTTTGTTGCTGCGTTTGAAGGATTTTCAGGTTCAGATGACATTATCTCACAACCGTCCGTTGGCTTCAAAGGTGCGCCAGGCAATGTTTCAAGGCTTTATACTGTCTCTTCATGTGCAGACCCCCACTTAAGTGAATCATGCCATTCCAAACAAGTAAAAGGGGATACAGTTTCATGCTGACTTTGACACACAAAAATAGTACACAATGCCCATTTCACAGTTGTCCCTGTCTTGTCTTCTAATGCTTGCCTAGCAGTTCTAAATGATGAGCCCCTGTGCTAAATCTGTGTCCACTGTGCATAGGAGTAGATTTATAAAATATTTTTGTTCAGAGGACCATGAGATATTAAACATATGTTACAGCCTGAATGATGGAGTGCTGTTTAGATGGATATCATTCTGGCAGGTTCTCCCATCTCAGCAGAGGACTTCTGAAGCTCTAAGAGTGACCATTGGGTTGTCGGTCACCTCCTTGACCGAGGCCATTCTTGTCCAGCTACTCAGTCTGGATGGAGAGAGTCTCCATGAAGAGTCCTGGTGGATTTAGACTTCTTCCATTTCACAATTCTTGAGGTCACTGTGCTCCTCAAAGCTTTACAAATGGTTTTATCCCTTTGCTTCATTCCATAATTCAGCACAATCTGATTGTGGAGGTCTACAGAGAGCTCCTTGGACTTCATGGCTTGTTTTTTGTACTGACATGCAGTGTGAATTGTTGAATCTTCTATACACAGAGACACGTGTGCCTTTCTGAAGGACGTCCAATCAATTCAAGGGGCCACAGGTGGACTCTAATCAAGTTCCTCAAACATCTCAAGCAGAATTAAAACAAACAAGAGGCACCCGAGCACAGCTTGGAGTGGAGTGTCACAGCTGAGGGTCTAAAGACTTCTAGGAATGAAAGATCTCAGTTTTTGATTTTGAATATTTTTTTGCAAACCTTTTTGATAGCATGAAGTCACTTTGTCATTAAGGGATATTGAATGTACAATGAAGGGCGAAACGTCCAATTTCTCCATTTCAAATTAAACCTAAAACACAATAAAGTGTGTAGAAGGTGAAGGGGTCAGAATACGTCTAAATCCACTGCATTTAAAATATTATAGCAGTAAGAGAAACCTTGTTAAAGGTAGCTAGCTTTTTACTTCTGGTTGAGAGTACGCTGTGCGTGTTTGGCTGCTGCTTCTCACCGATGTCGTTGTATTTGTTTTGTTTTGTCCCAACGGACTTTCTCACCTTTACCTTCTGATTTGACTGCTCTTTTCGAATTTTACTTACGAATGCCATTGGTGATTGCCTAGATCACACCTGCTTCAGTCCTGCACGAGCCCCTCTTCCTTCGCTCCTGTTACTGCCTTTGTGGTGAGTATGAATCTCCTCTTTCTTCGTTTCCAGTTTGAACTGTGAATGTGCAGCCTGCCCGCTGTGCTTTTCCTTTTCTAGCTGGTTATGCAGTGAGATTTGTGTTGGCTAACATGTGGAGCTGGAGGTGTTGTGTGGCATTCTGTTTGCTCTTGGTGGTGTCCACTGGTGTCTGGAAATTCTTAGCCTGTTCTGTCTCTGGTTTGGAGTTGTGCTGTGTGTTGTCATTTCTACTTTTTTGGTAATGCAGCTCATATATTCTCCATATGAACTTAAAAATCTCGACTGTCATCCATGATTGGTCTCCCTGACTTATAGTTTTTGCAGGTCGCTTGGAATTACTCGGCGTCCTGGCTATATTCACTGGTCTAAACAGGCCCCTCGTGGATCTATGGCTCGGACACGTTGATTTCAAGTATATTGACATCTCACCATGTTCACTGGCGTAACACTAGGGCTGTCCGAGGAATAAACATGGGCCATCTTTGTCCTCTTCAGGATGTTCCCACTTGAGGCTCGGCCTTTTGAACACTCGCTCCATCGCTAACAAGACCTCCCTAATTAACAACCTCATCTCCCAGAAGCAAGTGGACATGTTTCTTCTTACAGACAACCTGGTGACTATTTACATGTAAACTTGCTGTCTCCCCCAGGCTGTAGCCACATATCTACACCCAGGTGAACAGGAAAAAGGGGCGGCCTGGCTGTGGTTTATAGATCTACCTTGACAATGAAGGAACTCTCCTTTTTTGAAGTCACATCTTTTGAATATATTGCTGTTAAAATGGTTTCCTCCCCTCCTGTACTACTGCTGTTAATTTATCGCCCTCCCAAATCTGTGGTGAACTATCTGTCTGAATTTAATGAACTTCTCACTGTAATCTCATGTCTTTGCCCTGCTGTAATTTTACATGGTGATTTTAATATTCATGTTGATAACAACTGCTCTCTTACAGCTGAATTTATCTCACCTTAGAATTGTTTTAACTTGACACATCATGTGGATTTCTCCACTCATACTCAGGGTCATATTCTTGACTTGCTTTGTTCAAATGGCTTGAATAATGTCTCTGTCTCAGGTTCACTCTCTGGTATTTCTGATCATAAGCTTATTGAATGTAACTTTAGCATTATTACCACTACATCTGTCAAGAAAAGTCTGTCTCCTATCGCAACATTAGGTCTGTTAATTCTGATTTGTTTGCTGCTTCTCTTGTGTCTTTGTCTCTTTCTGAATTGCATAGTCTTCCCTCTCCTGAAAACATGGTTTCCCTTTATAACAGCTGTTTCTCCCAACTTTGCTCCCTTAAGGACTACGCATGATCCAGCCTTGCGCTCCTGTCCCTGGTACACCGTTGAGCTCAGAGCTATGAAAGCCACTAGCAGGCGTCTTGAACGGCTTTATAAGAAAATGGGCCTCATAGTTCATTCACAGCTTTACACTGAGCACATACTTCAATATAGGGACCCCCTTAACACGGCTCACTCCATCTATTATTCCTATGTCATAAATGGTGCTAAGACTAGGCCTAGAACTCTTTTTAGGACTGTTAATAAACCCCCCTCCTCTAGCATGATGCCCCAATACAGCTGAACAGTGTCAGGCTTTCTTACATTTCTTTAATACCAAACTTATCAAATCTATCACAGTTTCCCCTCCACACCTCAATCACTCACTCATTCTGATCTGCCATCTCCATCATCAAGACTCACTTGTTTCTCGCCTGTTGACTCTCTTGCCATCTCTGAACTTATTAATAAGTCTAATTCCTCCTCCTGTCCGCTCTATCCTCCCTCCACTTCTCTGCTTAAGACATGCTCATCCATAATTCATATTCCTATTGCCTTATTGGTAAATGCAGGTTTCATTTCAGGTTCTGTCCCTACTGCTCTCAAAACTGCTGCAGTTACCCCAATCCTTAAAAAACCTGACCTGGATCCTTCCCTGCTCTCCAGTTACAGGCCTATCTCTAATCTCCCTTTTTTGGCTAAGGTGATGGAACGTGTGGTTGCTACATAACTCCATGCTTTTCTTCTAGATAATACACTCTATGAGCCTTTTCGGTCGGGCTTTCGTACACAGCACAGCACTGAGACAGCTCTTCTCCATGTAGTCAATGATCTTCTCCAGTCTGCAGATTGCGGTTTCCTTAATATTCTCCTCCTTCTTGACTTAAGTGCAGCACTTGACACAGTTAATCATGAAATCCTCCTGCCATGTCTCTCTGCTGTAGGCATCTCTGGCTTAGCCCTTCAATGGCTCACATCATATCTCTCTAATAGGCAACAGTTTGTCACACTCGGCCGATAGAAATCTTCCACCTCACCTGTGTCACATGGTGTCCCTCGGGGTTCAGTCCTTGGGCCGTTACTTTTTCTACTTTATATCCTTCCTTTGGGTCAGATTATTCACAGACATGGCCTTAACTTCCACTGTTATGCGGACGATAGACAGTTATATCTTAGTACAGACTCGCCTCCCAGCACACTCACTGACTGCATCACTGATCTTAAGCTATGGATGGAAAATAACTTTCTCAAACTTAATGCCAATAAAACTGAAGTGTTACTGGTAGGTCCAAAATCCCAACTTTCTAAGGCATTCAATTTCTCTGTTTCTGTTGATGGTCCACTTGTCAAACCTGCTCCTGTTGCCAGAAATCTTGGTGTTTTGTTTGATTCATCACTTAACTTTGAGCTACACATTAGGTCTCTTTCCAAAATTTCATTCTATCATCTCCGTCACATCGCCTGCCTGCATCCATTTCTGTCCTTTAATGATGCTCAAACTCATTGTTTCATAATGTCTTGTGTCGATTACTGTAATTCCCTCTTCATTGGCCTCCCTGCAAAATCTATACAGAAGCTACAGGACATTCAGAACTCAGCAGCCACACAAAGAGTTTTGCTCACATCTCCCCTGTTCTCTCCCAGCTTCACTGGTTACCTGTTCTGTCAAGGATTACATTCGAGATTCTGCATCTCACCTTCAAAGCCCCACATAACCTTTGTCCCTCTCTACCTCACTCAGTTCCTAGCTCCTTACACTCCTTGTCACTCTCTCAGGTCCTCGAGCAGTCATCTCCTGACTGTCACACACACCAGACTCTCCACCTTGGGAGGAAGGTCCTTCAGTGCTATAGCCCTGGAACTCTGGAACTCTCTTCCTCAGTCTCTTCGAGATTGCTCCTCTTTCTGCAGTTTTAAATCGCAACTGAAAACTTTCCTCTTTTATGAACTTTTGTCAACTGTGTAATATTTTTTTTTACTCTGTATGTAAAGTGACCTTGGTTTTCTGAAAGGCGCTCAATAAATGTAACTTATACATCCATCCATCCATTTTCCAACCCGCTGAATCCGAACATGGGGTCACGGGGTCTGCTGGAGCCAATCCCAGCCAACACAAGGCACAAGGCAGGGAACCAATCCTGGGCAGGGTGCCAACCCACTGCAGGACACACACAAACACACACTGGGGCCAATTTAGAATCGCCAATCCACCTAACCTGCATGTCTTTGGACTGTGGGAGGAAACCCACGCAGACACATGGAGAACATGCAAACTCCACGCAGGGAGGACCCGGGAAGCGAACTCAGGTCCCCAGATCTCCCAAATGCGAGGCAGCAGCACTACCCACAGCGCCACCGTGCCGCCCATGTAACTTATTATTATTATTTTGTTAAATAGCAGAGATGGGCAGGAGGAGAACATCAACTGGTACACATTACTGTGGAAAGATGAGCAATAGTGAAAAGTGTGGAACTCGCCATGTGTGTAAAACATGATTTGAATGCAAGGCCTCTTCAATTAGAACAGTGTTTCCCAAACTCGGTGCTGGGGACCCCCTGTGGCTTCAGGTTTTTGTTCCAATCAGCTTCTGTTTTTAATTGAACTTCTGGGCTAATTAAGTGAACTGATATTTCCAAAGTTCTGTGTTTAGGGAACAGTATAGAAATTAGAAAACTAAGTTTGCTAAAAAAAAATATTAAAATGTACCAAGCAGTTATATAGGAATAATGTATTTTTTTTCTTTTTAACAGTATTTTCCTCTTGATTTTCATTCTACTTTTCTAGGTGTCCTAATTGTTTAATTAATCCATTATTTACTAATTAGTGGGTCTGATGCTAAAGTACTTGCAGCCTTTGATTATTCCGTGTTGTTTGCCAGCGTGTCTATTCTGCTCATTTTTAATTGTCATTATTAAGATACAATGAAGGGGGGGAAAACTGTGCAGAGAAAGAGCAAAATATAATGAAATCAACAAAAGAGAGTTAAGCATTTAAATCGATAGTAAAAGCAGAAATATTTCTACACTGAATTTCCCCTTTGGATTAATAAAGTATCTATCTATCTATCTATCTATCTAAATGTCTTATAAATGTAAAGATCATGCTGCTATTCTTTTCTGAATGTCGAATAAAAGAAAAAATAATACCAGCTAATTTACTGAGCTCAGTGTTATCAGGTGTTGTCACTGATTAGGAATCCGGTTGGAACAAAAACCTGCAGCCACAGGGGGTCTCCAGGACCGAGTTTGGGAAACACTGAATTAGATGGTGAGCCACAGCTTAGTGAGGATGTTTGGCACAATGAGACAGCATTAGGGGTCAAGGCCTCATATTTAAAGTGTGTTACAGACCACCTAATGACATCAATAGTTTCAATTTACATCCTTTAATAATATTAAAAAGACAAGCTTAAAGGAGGATTTTAAAGTCATGGGGACTTTTAATTACCCAAACATTAACTGGGGTAACATTACAAGTAGCAGAGGACAAGAACAGGAGTGTTTAGACGTAACGAGTGACTGTTTAGAACTCCGTATGTTAAATCACTAACTCAGGAGGGAAGCCTTTCTGGATTTGGTATTTGCTAATAATCAGGATACAACTGAAGGGATGGATGTGATTGAACCACTGGGGTCAAGTGACCACAATGTAATACAATTCACAATGTCTTGGCAAAGGACGTAGCAGGGAAGCTAAAAGGGACTTAGAAATAATTAAGAGAAAATAAAAGATGAGACAAAGAGAGTCTTTCAATATTTTAGTAGTAAAAGAACAGTCAAGAAGGAGGTGAAGAGTATCAGTAATAGTCAAGGGGAATCTACTCTGGCCCTTCTTGTCCAGCGCCACTGTGAGGTCAGACCAGTCCAGTTTGTTGTTTATATGGACCCCCCAGTACTTGTAGCTCTGCACCACTTCCACGTTCCCTGCCTGGATGGTGACTGATCTCAGAGGATCCTTGGAATGCCAGAAATCCACTACCAACTCTTCTGTCTTGCTGAAGTTGATCTACATGTGGTTTCTTCCTTCACCACAACACAAGGGCCTCCATAAACCTCCTGTGCTCCGACTTGTTTCCATTAATAACGCAGCCTATGATAGAGGAGTCATGTGAGATTTTCTGTACGTGGTTAGTGCTGGTATTGTCCTGGAAGTCCTTTATGCTGAGAGTAAACAGGAAGGGAGACAGGACAGCTCCCTGAGGTACTCCAGTATTACACACCTCCATTTCTGACACATTGTCCTTCAGCCTCACAAACTGCTGTCTGTTAGTCAGGTAGTCCAAGACCCAGGAGATTGTGGGGGCATCAAGATTTAAAGTCTTTAGCTTTTTCCCCCCAGTCCATGAGGCAGAATAGTGTTAAAGGCAATGGGAAAACTCAAAGACCATGATCCTGACTATGGTGCCATCTTTGTCCAAGTGGGGGTAGAATCTGTGGAGGATGGAGATGAGAGCATCCTCAACACCTACATGTGTCTGACAGGTAAACTGCACAGGATCAAGATGTTCTGAAACCAGGGGTTGAAGGTGTTTCAAGACCAGCCTCTCAGAGGTCAGACATTAGATGGATGACATTAAAAGAAACTGGTCTGAGGTCCTTGGGATCACTGGATCACAGCAGCACATGTGAGGGACAGCATGGGTTTAGTTGAGGAGATCATGTCTCACTAGTAAAGTGAAATTGTATGAGGAAGCAACAAAAGCAGATGACTAGATACGTGTAAATGAAGTGTCAATTAAGGATACAGTCTGTTGGTGGGTACAGAATTGACTCAAACACAAGAAGCAAAGATGTTAGGAGAGGAGCCATATCAGAATTAGATCACCATAACAGCGGAGTCCATCAGGGGTCAGTGTTGGGGCTGCTTTTCTTTTTAATACAAACTAGCAAAATACCCATGCTTCGCAGCGGCGAAGTACTGCCTTAAAATTTTTAATAAGAAGAAAAGTAAACCTTTTTAAACTGAGGGAAAATATACCAATAATTATTTGTTAAGGATCTGTTTGTATCCCATGCTGTCAGTTCGGCCCTCCGGTTGTAATATGACCAAGCTGTGCGCTGAGCTTACTCTTGAGCATGCAACGTATAGTTGGCCATGTGAAAAGCAATCTTGCCTCAAATCAATGCCAACCTGTTGTAGGGTCTGTCCCTGAGACTTATTAATTGTCATTGCGAAGCAGAGCCTTACTGGAAATTGGAGGCGTTTGAATTGAAATGGGAGATCAGAGGGTATAATGGGGATGCCAGGAATAAAAACTCTCTCCCCTGAGCCACCACCAGTAAAAATAGTTGCCTCAATTATGTTCTTTTGCAGACATGTGACCTGAAGTCTCGTGCCATTACAAAGTTTCGGTGCCTGTAAGTTTCTCAGTAACATTATTGGTGCCCCAACCTTCAAAATTAGATTATGCTCAGGAGTGCCTGGAGGATTCAGAGTGTGAAGAAACTCTCCCGGATAGTGCACCGCGTCTTCCACTTCTACAACTGAATCCACACACTGATATGTTTTCGGTTGTGAAGGTAGTTCTTGAAGTAAAATGTGGTTTATAGTCATAGTCATGTCATTTCTTGGTGTCAGGATAGCTCTCTCCCTCAACCATGACACGTCGTTTTCGTGGAGATTTTGTAGATTGGGGTAAACATTTTGAAGAAGGCTTTGTAAGAAGCATTGGCGGTTGTCCAAAGGTGTAAAATATTTGGCCATTTCAGTACACTTGAAAGCGACAACCAAACAATTCAGCAGCAGCCATCAACTCACATGCAGAACCATAGGTGAAGGGCTTATGCATTTCACTCTTCTAGTGCTCCTGTGTAGTATAATTATCTCCTGTACCGTCATCAGTCCACACCTTGAACCTGTCCCAGTCATTCAATACATAAGACACAATGTTCCTCCGGATATCAAGAGTGAGCCTGATATGGCCGTGCAATATGTAACACAGAGAATGGAAAAGGCAGGCGCCATCTCCGGGCATGGAAACCACTCGGTAAGTGACAGTTCTTTGATCGATGGTGATCACCTCGATAGACATGTTAATGGGGGTACGGTTGGAACGATAAAGGAAATGGGTACCTGAACAATGTAAACTAAGTCTAAAATACCTACACAATAACTATAATCATAATAAATGAACAATAAAACAGCGGAGAAGCCGTGGATTAAATAAAAAGGCTGTAGTTATCAGCAGGGAGACGTGAATACCGTGGCGAAGCAAGAAAGGGAATGAAGAGACCGGAGCGACGGACGGCCTTAAATAGGCAGGCAGCCAACTACGTGGGAGGCGTGGGGATGGGGGACCCAATGCCGCCTCACACGGCGACCGAGCTGCAGGCTATGGACGTATATATGTACGTAAGTAGGATTCAGTTAGCGTTGGGAACACGCGTACCAAATTTCTTGAAGATGGGCCCATAAGTAACAAAGACCGCTGGAAAGTTCAATATGCGGCTGACAGTGGCGTCATACCACCAAAATAAGTACGTACATTGGTTTCGGTTAGCTCACAGAAGCCGCCTACCAAATTTCGTGAAGATGGGGCCATAAATAAGAAAGTTTAACATGGAGGATGTTCTCGACCGTTATGACCGTTACGCGTAGAATTTCGGCTGACAGTGGCGTCATACCACCGAAATAAGTACGTACATTGGTTTCGGTTAGCGCAGGGAAGCCGCCTACCAAATTTTGTGAAGATGGGGCCATAAATAAGAAAGTTTAACATGGCGGACGTTGTTGACCGTTATTACCGTTACGTGTAGAATTTTGAAATGAAACCTGCTTAACTTTTGTAAGTAAGCTGTAAGGAATGAGCCTGCCAAATTTCAGCCTTCTACCTACACGGGAAGTTGGAGAATTAATGAAGAGTGAGGGCTTTGCCTTTTATTGGTATAGATAAATGATCAGGACAAGAATATACAAATAAGCAACATCAGTGTGACGATGATATCAAACTGGGTGGGAGTATTGGTAGATAATGCAGAACCAGTCATATTCTTACAGAGGGATCTGGACAGCATAGAGAGTTGGACAGATCTGTGGCAGATGAGATTTAATGTAAATAAATGCAAAGTATTACATGTAGGAAGTACACTGATTTGAATACACAGTGGAGCTGGGGGGGGTCTAAAAATTTAAACATATCCCTTACAAAAAAAGTCCTGGGAATTGTAGTGAAATGATCATTATTACACTGACACAGTGGACAGAAGCCATTAGTAAGGCTAGCAGAATAATAAGTTATATAGCGCCCCATGTGGAGTACAAGTCACGTTAGGTTATACTAACACTTTATAACACACTAGTGAGGCCTTGTCTGAAGTTTTGTGTGCACTTTTGGTCTTTGGGGTACAAAATGTATATTGCAGCACTAAAGAAAGTCCAGAGATGAGCAACATGGCTGATTCAGAACTGAGAGATCTGCACTATGAGGACAGACTGAAGGAGTTGAACCTTTTCAGCCTAAACAGAGGCAGATGAAGATGTCATAAATTATGTTTTTAATATTCTGAAAGTAATTTAAATGTCATACAAATATGAACATTTTTCTACACAAACAGAACAACAGATACATGGAAAAAGTGACCAGCCAGTGTGGTGAAGTGTAGGACTTTAAGACCCTTCAAAGCTGACAATGTGTTTTTAAAAAAGATTAGGAGAATAGGATTAGGTGAGCCTGTTGACATGAATGGCCTGATCTCGTCACAATTGTTCTGATGTTCTAACTGAGGAGAAACAGAGTCCTGGAGGAGCTGATGACAGGAGACACAAGACCAGTGGCTTACCTTTAATATGAGTGCCAATGGCAGCGGGCTGGAGACTGGCCTGAATGTCCTTCAAGAGGTCTTGTCCTGGAAAGACAACAAGAGAGACAGAAGAGATAATTACAGCAGTAAAGGGGCAAATTAACAAAAAGATAAAGTGAGTAAAGTGAGGTATACAGAAAAATATCAAAAACTAACAGACTGCTGCTAACGTGGACTTCGTTTGGCACCAACGAAGAGTTGACATTTGAAAGCAAAGAGCAAACCACCCATGTGTGTCCATATTGGGAGGTCTGCAATTAACTGTCCAGGAATGAACACCCAGGAAATAGCACATAAGAGAGCAATAGGAACAGTAGACGTATTGTGTGTTTATCATGCTGAGGAGAGCAGGAAATCTTTACGGAGACCTCGGGGGTACAATAAGCTTCATGTGGATCTGAAAGGTAAAACATCTGAAGAAAAAACATGGATGAGCATGAGTGTGAGCATCTGGGGGCATCTAAAGTTGATGTTTAAACACACCGACCTGAGGGGTGTGCTAAGATCAGGGGTGTCGGAAAAGAACACAATTGGTGACTTCCTGTTAAAGAAAGAAAAAAATATCATTACTGATCATCCTGGTGGGTTGTAGTTGTAGGCTTATAAAGTGTAAAAGGGGTGACATACAAGTCAAATATGTGGTCATGACAGGTCACACATAGGAGGCAGTAGCACACCAGTTACTACATAGTATGGTGGGACCACTAACTCCTTTAAAGACTTTAAGACACATCAAATAGAAAATCAGAGAAACTGAAGAAAGTGTTGGTATTGACGGCCATCAAGCAGACTTCTCGATGTAAGTGACGGACCTGACAGTTGTTAGTCCAGTGGCCTACAGACAGTAATGTTGTGTTTTGTGGTCCTGTCTCTCATGCTCTGTCTCCTTTTGTGATTTGCACACATTCAGTGTTTCCCTGTCACACAGAACTCTATTAACTCACCACGCTCTGTCACCTCCTGCAGTATTCTTGTCATGTTTGGTGATGGAAATCTTGGAAATTCTTCAGCCAGCGCCTCCCACAGGCTCACCAGTACCACACTGTCCATCTTCATTATGTCATTGATGAAGGACTCCACACCTGCTCGCCTCTCACCTTCTTCTTTGGCTTTGAATCTCTGAAAGACAAGCAAGTGACCATAGGGCTAATTTAGAAAAGACCACTGGGAGAGCACAGTAGAGTGGTCAGTGGGGTCTGATGACCTCACAATAACAGAAAGACAACCTATGGAGGGTCAGGCAGTCTCAGATGATTCTCCTGAGCTCATCATCTCTGCTCAGCTCTCTGTACCTTGTACTGACAGGGAGACCTGCTTACCTTGGCCTCATCGTTGGTGAGGATGTTCTTGGTGGCCAGGTTCTGCAGAATACTAGTGATGTCATATTCAATCACATAGGCCAGGTGGGGCATGTAGTACTCGGTGATCTTGCGGAGATCCTCATGAGAGAAAGTTTGTATTACTTTAGGAACCTTCTGTGTTAAACCTGAAATGGAAAGGAAAAAGATGAAACTTCACAGATACAAATGTTTTGGAGGCTCAGGGATCAGAATTCAGTCTGACATGACTGCTTATCTCAATCCTAAGTAGTGGCCTCACAGTAAATTTGAGGGAACAGCATCGACGACAGGCTGGACTGGTCTCATAATGCACACGAGTTGCTGAATATAAGAAAGGGCAAAGCAGACCCTTTTTACTGAGGAGACTGTGCTCCTTTAATGTGGGTAGTGACATCCTTTACATGTTCTACAACTCTATGATGGCCAGTGTGGTTTGCTCAGTCAGTAATATCACTTCAAGAGAAGTCAACAAGATGATCAATAAAATGATTAAGAAGGCACTCAATCACTGGCAAAACAGTGTAGGTTTGGATCTTTGATGCAATGGATGAGGTCTAATCTCCAAGGCTCAATGAGAACAGCTGCCTTGGTCACCATAGTGTGGTCAGCTTCCAGCTCCAAAAGAAATGCCCATACCTGACTTTAAAGGAAACAACAACCTGTGGTGATCAAATTGAATCAAAGTCCCTTCCAGTTACAGATCCAGTGCTTGATTTTGTCCATCAGGTTTAGCCAGAGTTCAATTTTGGGTTACAAGCCTAAAACACTGTGGAATAAAAATGAAATATCCCCTTGTTATTCTAAGGGTTAACATGTGGCCTGTCACATGCTGGACTGTTGAACAAGAATGTACTCTGTGCTTCAAGTGCAAACTGCTTTTTAAAGAACTCCTGCTTTTGTGTTAAAATACTGTAGCTGTATGACTTATTAGCCATAAGATGACTTAAATAAAGGAACTACTCCTTTAGCGGTAAACAAGCTCACAATATAAGGAGCTGACTGGGGACTGTAAGTGGGGCTTCTCTCTGGCTTGCAAACAGAGAACTCACAACTACTCATCTGCTGCCAATAAAAATTGCTGATTGATTGATGAAGTTCCTGTCTTCCTCAACGTATTTCTTCCACAACACAAATGTCCCTTTGGTCACCTTTTTGTGTGACAGCGCCTCCACAGACATGTCAGCTCATCCTTGAATTATGTCTTCATTCTCAGATGCAGTACAGAGCTGACCACAATGAAGGTAGAGCTGCAATTTTGCCATTCATTTTACAGTTCAGGTGGTGGTAGTGCAGTCAGCTTTCTGCTCCTCTTCTTATTCTGATTAAATATTAGGCCTCGTGTGCCACAGAAAGCCAAACCAAATGGGACAATGCCACCTTGCCCTACCAGTGGAGTAGAGCTGCTGGCACTCATCCCACCCAACCTCTACAGTTCCAGTAGTAAATCAGGTTTTTCCCCACAGAGGACCCCAACACTTTCATCAGTATATCTGTGAGCATTATGATTTTGTAAAGTTTGTAATTGTGTTTCATCTGTGAACTTGTTACGGCACTCTGAGCCATCACTCCATGAAGAGCGCGTTACAAAATAATTGGAATTGAACTGAACTAGCGACTTCCACAAGATCTGCCTGTCACTTTATATCTGATTACTGAGGTGCTGCTGGTCAGCTGCTCCCGTGTTTGAAGAGTGCGGTAACAGGCAATTCAATGAAATGTGATTCTGAGGCATCCAATCAGATTGGTCTCCTATTTTTCCCTGTCATTATCTCAGCCAATCAAAATGCACACTGAGGAGTATTGGAGATGAGGCACAATTGCCAGAGTTGACTTTTGGAGGTAACATCTCTATATATGTATGTATATATATATATATATATATATATATATATATATATATATATAAAATCCAATATCTGTCTGTCTGTATGTTTGTCCACTTTTCATGAGAGAACTACTTAATGGATTTAGATTGAGTTTTCTTCTATAATTTGCTTGAACATTCCAGTTAATTTTGCGACTTTTCTCATCACGTTAAGAGTCATAGTCCACTTACTGGAGCGATATATTTGTGCAAATCTGAGACAGAGGCTGTGGGCCGAGGAGAAGAAGGAAGCGTGACGTCAGGAGTAGGGAGCTGGGCGGGCCCTCCTCACTGTCCTGTTTCACTACTACGCTGGCGGAGCCGCAGGGGACGGCTAGTTAATAATAAGTTTGGCTCTCTTGAAAAACAAGCCCTTGATCTTTAGGACATTTGACCCAGTATGTTTTTTGTATGTTAGATAACTTTTAAAGTTGCCTTTTCATTCTTTGAACAGTTGGCTTAATGAATCCTGCATACGAGGGTCTTATGGGTGATAACAAGACTTTTAGGCCTACAGCTTAGGTGGCTACACATTTCTATTAGTAATAAACTTGCAGAGCTTTTAAAGGTAAAGATGTTCAGGACTCAAAGGGAGGCATTCTCTCATGTTTCCAAGTTCATTATTGCTCCTAGAGGAAAAACAACGAACTGCTGGGCTCAGAAACATGTGTAAGCCATTTTTTAAGCAGAAGTCGGGATTTATAAAATACAAACTTGGTGTGGAAATTGGACCAAAGTTACAGAAACCTTTGACCACTGGTAATTCCCACTCAAATCCTTAAACCAGAAAATATACCTTTCAAATGCATAAAACACATAAGAAAATGTGGAAGAGTAACGATTTACTTTTATTTCCCAGGAAGCTCTGCTTCATAACAGCACAAGTTACACGTGAAATGAATGAAATGGCATCATGTTTCTGACCCAAACAGTTGGTGAGCTTCAGTGTCAGATGTCCTCCTTTTCCTTTGCAACATCCCTCATGAGCAACACGACGTTAATGCAAAGAGGAAAGTGAGGACCTCACCCTGTGCCTGCTATTGTCCATCAGTAAGTCTTCTCCAAGGCCAAAGATGTCCCACTTTAAACTCAACAGATATATGGACTATAATTAACATTACATCTGAGAGTTGAAGATGTCCAACAAGATAACAGGTCAGTCAGTACCACTGGAATTTGAATAAATGTTTTTTGACCTTTAATTGATTGATTTCACAAACATATGAACGTTAAGCTTGGCCAAATCTAAATACAATTTCTTTGTAACGTAGGGGCATTCACCTTAAAAGATATGTTTGGTATTTTGACAGTCAGTTCTTTCTTCACAATCATGATATATATTATGTAGTTATATGAAACTGTATTCTAAAGTGAAGCATAACTATAAATGTAAGAAAAATAACCAGCCTGCTCGTGTGTTTTACAACAGAACTAATGGGTCCCAATGAGTCCCAAAGTGAGAAATATCATTGAAAGTTACTGAACACGTCCATTTTTGACATTGAAAACATTTTGCAAAATAGCACAATCATGTAATTTTAGGAAGGAAAAAAACAAAAAAGCAAATCTTTTTTTGAGACTCAGCCATTTTAAAGGAGGCTGGCTGTACATTACACTTCGCTGACCAGGTTTCTCTGCAGAACATTTTCAGTCACAGGGCTGTGGATTCACCTCAGAAAGTCATCGCCAAGCACCGTTACTGACATTGAATGTTGAGGCCCAGATGTGAATTTCTGTTTCTGTTTTGTAGACAACAATAACCAAAAAGACTCCCACAGTCATTTACATTTTTTCACTATACAGAAGCTTATTTCATTATTTCACAAAGATATTGCCTGCTGATGCCTGTATGTTGATGCACACGTGTGCTTCAGTGCTCTAGCAAGAGAAAGATTATGGTCAACAGACAAGAAGAGAACAGACATTGTAGGCATACATTTAGTTTAAATCAAACAGAAGTTTTGTACGGATGCTTTAGCACAGGCACAATGGTATCACAGAGCTATTCCTGCCTCACAGTGCCAGTCTATATGGAGTTTGCATGTTCTCTCTGTGTATTTATGGATTGATTTGTATCTGAATGTTGTGTTTCAAGTTCTTTCAGTCACTTCCAAAAGCTTCTGACCAGAGGTGAAAACAGGAATGCTGATCCACCCGTATATTGGGAACTTTGCCTTTTGGCTCAGCTCTCTCTGCATCAGGATTCACTAGTACAGTGAAAGCATAACTGATCCACGTGTTGATCTCCATCTTCCTTCTTCCCTCACTCGTAAACAAGAACCTGAACTCGTCCACTTGAGGCAGCACCTCATCTCAAACCCTTTTGTAGCCAAGAACCATGACCTCAGACATGGAGGTGCTGATCCTCATAACTGCTGCTTCACACCCGGCCACAAGTAAACCCAGTGTGCACCTGAGGTCACAGCAGGATGAAGCCAGCAGGATCACATCATCTTCAAAAAGCAGAGATGTCATCCTAAGGTCACCACACTGGAGACGATTCACTCCTAGGCTGTTCCTAGAAATTCTTTCCATAAAGATTATGAACTAAATTGGTGACAAACTCCACACTCACTGAGATTGAATCTAACTTACTGCCAGTAATGTGGACAAAGCTTTCACTACAGCTGTATGGAGACTGAATAGCCTGCAACAGCACCAACCCCAAAATAGATCTGCAGTGGGGGGTCATGAAAAGCATTCTTCAGAAATGTGGAAGGAACATTTTCTTAAAATGAAACCTGTGCTACTTCAAAGTGGAAATATTTGGTGAGTTTTAGGACTTTTTTATTTCACATTAGGACACCAGTACTCACCTCCATTATAAAAGGAAAGAACAAGCTACACATTTATTCAGGTTTATAAAATAAGCTTCACTTTAGAGCATAATTTCATGTTGCAAACTAAGATTCACAATGACTGTGAAGAAATAACTTTGACTTGAAAAATATTGAAATTATCCTTTAAAGGTGATTAAGATCCTAGTTTGTCCCTCCGTCATCCTCACCATGACCATCAATGACGTTCTTTCTTATCATACCCTCCTTGTACATGTTTAAAGGGTGGATTCAGGACAGCTGAACCAGTGGTTCTTTTCAGCTATTCCTGCTCTGGCCTTTCCCTCCATACTGGAGAGCTCAAGGGGCCTGGTTAGACTTTTTTCCCCAATTTGAAGTAAGTGCAAGACCCACTGAGCATTTTCTGTGACAATGACAATTGGATCCACTCCCACTCTGGCCAGGAGCTTACACATCAGCCCAGGGAGGTCTCCTACTTGAGCACTGAGATGGTAGCCCACCTGAAGAGACTGCTGTATGTCTGTCAGTTATTGTTCTTCCTTTCTCTCTGGTAGTTCAGTTAGAGGAGACTCACAGGGGGTCTTCAGTCCTGCTGAGGGTGTCAGATATCAGAGATGACATCTTGCTCAACAAGGTGCTCTGAACTGCCGACTTTGATAATTCTGCTGACGATGCTGGACGATTTTGAGCACTCACCTTGTGCTTATATCTGACCATAACCCACTAGCTCTCTGGGCTGGAGTCTCCTCCATCACCACTTCAGTTGTGCACAGTGTCTTTCTGAAGGACATCTAGGCGAGTTCCTCCAGTTCTCTGTTTATACACAGGAGTGTAACCTCCTCCTCAGCCACAACATTTATTTCTATAACTCATTTTCATGCTATACATGTTGCTTAAAGTGCTTTACAAGATGTAAAGAAAACAATCATCAACCGTGAAGTTGAGATGTTAGGTAACAAGGCATCTCAGTCTGGTGTGGACTTCTGGAAAACTCAATCCATAAAGCCAAAGAGTAAAGATGAATGTCATCATATCGGCGTTAGTTTTACAATTTGTTTGAGCTAAACTGGTTTTGTCTAACATGAGTTGAATGAAAACTAAATTCAATCATTGCTAGATGGCTGTTCCCTCTAACTGCTGCTTAAACCTCGTACTGTTATGGAGGACCAAGTGTTCATCCAGAGCTGATTGCATCCATCAGCTCTCTGCTACATTTTGTTCGAATCCTGCCCTTTATGTGCCATTTGTGGCTTTCTCAATCACTTTTAAGAACCTTAGGCAGCTGCTCATAAAGTAAAATTAACTTTTAAACTAATCAAATGTCTAAGGTCTCTCTCGACTTCTTGTTGTCCTACATGTATTGTTGAGGTCTGACACTCTCAGCTCTTCAAGGTCATCAGTTCAGTTACCTGACACACTTATCAGTTCAGCTCTTTTCTCCTTTAAACTTTTGCAGATTTTATCCTTCTCTGACTTTTCTCCTGTAAACAGAAGTTTTGTCCTTAAAAACTTCACACAACTGTCAACTGCTAGGAATTAACAATTAACTTTGTACCTCATCACAATGTGGATTCATTTATAATTGTAATAAAGGCCGACAACACTCTTCAACTTTTAGGAGCAAATAAAAAGTGAAAAGATTAAAAGCATTAAAAAAAGATTCCATTACACTGGGTGATATTACCTAGCAGTCCATCTACAAAGTTAATGGAAATAAATAAAGTCTGTTTCCTATTCATAAAATGTGACACTTTAAAACAGTTTAACGTCAAAAACAAACATCTCCAGCTTTTACTCACCAGACAGAGCCCTGACGTCTTCATCAGATCTCCTTTTCCTGGAGATCATGGACACAAATTTCTTACACAAGTCGTCTTCACTCATCTTATGATTTTGTGATCTCAATGGCAGTTTGTCTTCTTTGATGGATCCTTAAAGCAAATTTACTGTGACCTCTCAGCAGGTGGGGACTGTGGAAACTAAACAAAGAGGACATGAAATTTAAAAAATGATAAGGGCTGAATAGAGAGATGGCAGACTCAGGTCTCTCATCATTTTGACATGAGGGACTGAAGGGAGATGAAAGTCCACAACTTGATAACGGACTCTGGAACTAAAAGTCGATGGTCAATGTGAGACTCTGATGGTGTGATCCACAATCTGATTGAGGCCTCAGAATTCAATTACGAGACGTGACACCTTTGGGACACGTGAATTCAATGGCAGTGTGCAGACGTCTGTAGGACCCTTAAGGTTATTTTGTGGATACACAACCTTCAAGACTGAAGTACTAGGAGGCTGTCATTGTTCAGGAGACCTTACATTAGCCAGTGAATATTCTGTCTTTGGAGTTTTGATAATTTTGGTGTTGGTGTATCTCAGACATTTGGAACATTGATATGAGGCTAACAACATGGTATGTAAAAAACAGATTTGTAAATCACTGACACCTCTCAAGGACAATGCAGTGTTCATTTGGACAATACATTTTGATTTAGTTTTAGTCTTAATCTTTGGACTAAATTGCATTTTAGTTTTAGTCACATTTTAGTCATTTAGTTATTGTTTGTTTTAGTCAACAAAAAATAAATTAATTTTAATTGAGAAAAAGTTAATTGGTTTTAGTCGAATAAAAGTAAAAGTAAATTAGGTAAACATTCCAAATCAGATTGATGTCTTGTTTAACACATAAATATGCACAGAACATACTGTACCTGTGAATTATTATACTAACACGTACACTCAGGAGCCAAACCACATGTCCTGATTATTGAACTTAAAATGAAGAGTTAGCTGTAGAGAAGATTTCCTCCAAAAGCCCCTGGTCAGATAATGGCCGCTCTGCTCTGTCATCACACTTTTCTGCCCCTTAGTTATGCTGCTGTAAGATTTTATCAAAAAGGCCGAACAAGAAGCACACATTTCATTTCAGCACAGGTTTATAAAGAATGAGATCATCATGGACTGTCTGATTAATCTGAACATGTGCACAGTTTAAATTTATTCTCTCATATTTTCTGTCAAACAATTGAAAAAACGCCTTAAAATTATATTAAAATTAAATTCAAACATAGCTATATCTGTACTGTTGAATTAGTGAATTCCAAAATAATTTTGGATTCTTACATTTAACTAAACCCTTAAAAGCTGTTTTTATAACAAAATACTTTTAAAATTTGGTTTGTCAGAGAATCACTCTGTTAGGTTTTCAACATTTACTATTGTAAGATTTATATTTACACCATTAGCTTGTTAATAATAATTAACAGATGACTCAATGTTTTTTGACATCACTCCACAATTTCAGAACTCTTGTTAAAGAGCCTTTGCTGTGCTGTTTCCAAAGTGTCTCACCTCAGTGATCTGACTTTTCTATTGTTTAGCCGGAGTGCAAATCCACAATTACAAAAGTTACTTGTAGTTAATTAATCGAGAGACTGCATTACATTCACTAACGGACCATTCGAATATATGACGTAAGGGCTTTTACTAAGTTTGTCACTCTTTAGTGGTTATGCTAATAAACATTTGTTTGCCCTTAAAAACCAAATGAACAACACAAGTTTAGTATTTGCAGATTCGCATTCAGCAGTGAAGCAGGGCTGTTTTGCCATACAGTAGATCTACATATCGTATAAATTAGGAGATGCACTTCAAGCTCTGAAATCCTAAATCTGTCCATCCATCTATTTTCCAACACGCTATATCCTAATACAGCATCACGGGGGTCTGCTGGAGCCAATCTCAGCCAGCACAGGGCACAAGGCAGGAACAAATCCCGGGCAGGGTGCCAGCCCACCACAGGGCACACACACCACACACCAAGCACACACTAGGGACAATTTTAGGATCGCCAATGCACCTAACCTGCATGTCTTTGGACTGTGGGAGGAAACCGGAGCACCCAGAGGGAACCCACGCAGACACGGGGAGAACATGCAAACTCCACACAGGGAGGACCTGGGAAGCGAACCCATGTCTCCTAACTGCGAGGCAGCAGCACTACAATCCTAAATCCATTTTATGTTAGTATTAACAAATGGAGCAGCTCATTTCATCAGTGATGTAGACAAGCCAAACAGCCACTTCGTTTGAAATTTGCCTTGATTTTTAATTGCTACGACTGTTTTGTCACCCCCACTGTGCCCGTAATATATAAGTAGATGCATGTGAGGTGGTGTCACCCGCTACCCTGAACTGTACCCACCAGTTACAGAATGGAGGGATGTGCAGATGTGCTCATTACAATCAACACGTTCTTTACCGGACTGTGTAGCACACTGTAGTTAAAGCGATTAATCCCCCCGTCATTTCATCTGCTGTAATAAATGCATGACGTTACAAGCTAAACAGTTACAACTCACATCTCAGGCTGAGCGCGTCTGATTGCCCTCTCAAAGCTACTTGAATCTGTTTCTTAAGCTGGGATACAACTGGCAACAACAAAATCCTGTGTGTGTGTGTGTGTGTGTGTGTGTGTGTGTGTGTGTGTGTGTGTGTGTGTGTGTGTGTTTGTGTTTGTGTTTTTCTTCTTCCTTAATAAGTATTTTCCCCATTCACACTTGATGCATTAGTATTAGCAGGGTGAACGAGAGCCAGAGGTAACGGTATTGGCGTCGGGCAAGTTGCCATCTAGATAACGTTACATACCTTGGCATGAATCTCAGGACGGCACACCTCTAGACACGACTCTTCGGGTTTGTGGTGTTCTTTCCTGTCAGCTTCGCTTCACATGGCTCACACTGAGTTTTACTTTCATCAACATTATTATTAAAGTTGGTCCATATGTCTGAGTACTCTTGTCACCTGAAAATCATGCTGGTGCAGGATTTTGGCTGACGTCATTATTACCGGATGGTGCCCAAACCAGTGTTATCCAGTTACGAGCTTGCATGAGAAGGGTATTGCTGCAGACCGGAGACATTATGGGTGGATCTATAGGCGGGATAACTGTCAATCAAATTCAACTTCAGCAAATCATATTGTGTTAATTCAGAACTTCAACAAAAGAGATTGTTGCTACTCTATGACAATCAAAAACTCACCTGTCCAATTATCAACGTATGAAGTTGTCTATCAAGTGTAACTTCAACCAATCGATTCACAGTTCGTGATCCCTACCTCTTTGAGGTTCCGCCTTATAGAGTTTCCTCTTAAATGACCTGCCATTGTACAAAGTGACGAAACTCCATTAAACGAAAGGAGACAAAAAAAAGAAGCTGCGGTGATGAAACTCCATTAGACAAAAGATGAAGAAGAAGAAGCGACAAAACGAATTGCTCGTTATTTTTGACAATTGAAGTAAGTGTGCTTCAAAATGGAAATGTTTGAAATTTGCATTTGTACAGTTTTCTTTGTATTTTTTAATAACTTTGTGTTGCTCGGTTATGTTTGTACCGTGAACCTGTACATTTGTATTAATAACTAGCTGATTACCCATTGGCTTTGCTCACTGAGTGTAAGGGAAAAAAAACTAAAATGTAGTATTTATAAAATAAGTTTGTTAATTACTAATGTTATTTTTGAACAAATAAAGAGCATTCACAATAACATAGAAATTATAGAAATATTAATTATTAAGTAGTAAAACATTTTGATAAAAGAATTTTAAGAAGATATAAGAACCGTATAAATTATTAGACAGTCAAACATTATCATTTAAGAAGTAAAGATACATTGAGTACTGCAGTGGTTTTGGGCAAACTACCTGCTTGACAACCTTGCACTATGTGCCTGTGATTTAAGAGAAAAATTATTCTGAGAAATGTGGACGCTGCCTTTCTGTGCTTAACGGGCAGAAGGTCCAAACAATTCCCAAGTCCAATACTTAACATGAAGAGGTCGGTACATCTTTTTAGATGTAAACCCTCCATCTTATTAAAAGAATTAATCAGAAAAGCAACCTTGAATGTTGTGGGGTTTTAGTGACGCAAATTCATCTTAAGGGTCAGTAAGTATCCGTGCACCACAATTTACCAAGAGAGTCCCGCTTCGATAGCGCCGATTACACTTATTCGCAAAGATTTCCACTATCCCAGGAGCCAACGGGGCACTTGAAGTGTGACAAACAGTGCGAGAAGAGAGGACGCTGCCTGAAACTGCGAAGCTGTTGACCCGGAGGAAAAGCCCGACATTCCGCGCCTCCCAGCGTCCACTTTGTGCTCATGACCCCTCGCCGCTGAAGTTGGTCTCGTCTTCACATTGTTTACAGCTCGGTGCAGTTAAAAAGTAGAAAGACGCAAAGCTGTTTTGTTCATCTCTTCTACTATCAAGTACTGAGAATTAAAAAACAGTTACAATGTGGCAGTTTTCTCTGTGAGAATGCGCCTAGCGGCGGACGGCTCAGCGCTAGAGTCCAGAGAGGAGGGCTGGGAGAGGGCGACGCAGGGCGTACTTGTATGGGATAGATCGGCGTGTTTGTGTTTACCACTTTTACGTAATTTCCATATCGCGTGGTCATACGTAATACGTAATTTCCATATCGCGTGGTGATACGTAATACATAATTTCCATATCGCGTGGTCATGTGTCATTTCCGTTTCAAATGTGAAAAGAATTTTATATATATATAGATCATTTTCGCTGTAGTAATTGATTTATATTCAGTGCTTGAAGTGTACTGGTGCTCAGCGGTACTGGCAACTCCTCAAATTCCACAAGGCGAGTTTCACGAGAACTCCTCGACTGTGCATGAAAGACAAAATAAACTTATACAAGCATCTTGGAAACGCTTCATTAGTCCTTCTGTGGTAAAGCAGGCTTTTGACAAAGTTCAGATTGACTGCAGTGGTGCACCAGGTTACCTTTTTTTTCCATTCAGTTTAGTTCGTTATGTTAGAGTTCTTGGAGTAATGTGTCTTATTTGTAATATCAAGTAATCTGCAATGTTTTCGTACCGTCAATTTTAACAAACTTCATGGTAGTTTTGTGCAGATGATGCCTGCCATTTCTAACTTGTTAAAGACTTTCCTGCAATGGGCAGTGTGCCACCATCTTGTATGTGACTCAGACTGACAGTCGCGATGTGCACAGAGCCTTTCAATTTAATTACAAGTGACGTTTAGATTTTTCCTTTCAGCCAACTTGCTACAAGAATATCTTCTGGAAATTGGATGTTAATGAAAGATCAGGTAAACTGCAAACACCCGTCTGTTAAACTCGTAATTCACTTGTAGTGTTTGACTTTCACGTGTCTTTTATTTTTCTTTCCTTCTTTTCCTAGGACATCCCTGCTGGTTCAGTAGACTGTGGAATAGACACGTTGATGGTATTTGAATATGAACTGTAAGTTTTATGTAACTTTACATTTGTGTTTAGATTGTGTAGGAGTTCAGTACCATCCATCCATCCATCCTCTTCCGCTTATCCGAGGTCGGGTCGCGGGGGCAGCACCTTGAGCAGAGATGCCCAGACTTCCCTCTCCCCGGCCACTTCTTCTAGCTCTTCCGGGAGAATCCCGAGGCGTTCCCAGGCCAGCCGGGAGACATAGTCCCTCCAGCGTGTCCTGGGTCTTCCCCGGGGCCTCCTCCCGGTTGGACGTGCCCGGAACACCTCACCAGGGAGGCGTCCAGGAGGCATCCTGATCAGATGCCCGAGCCACCTCATCTGACTCCTCTCGATGCGGAGGAGCAGCGACTCTACTCTGAGCCCCTCCCGGATGACTGGGCTTCTCACCCTATCTTTAAGGGAAAGCCCAGACACCCTGCGGAGGAAACTCATTTCAGCCGCTTGTATTCGCGATCTCGTTCTTTTCGGTCACTACCCATAGCTCATGACCATAGGTGAGGGTAGGAACATAGATCGACTGGTAAATTGAGAGCTTGCCTTATGGCTCAGCTCCTTTTTCACCACGACAGACCGATGCAGAGCCCGCATCACTGCGGTCGCCGCACCGATCCGCCTGTTGATCTCACGCTCCATTCTTCCCTCACTCGTGAACAAGACCCCGAGATACTTGAACTCCTCCACTTGGGGCAGGATCTCGCCCACAACCCTGAGAGGGCACTCCAACCTTTTCCGGTTGAGGACCATGGTCTTGGATTTGGAGGTGCTGATTCCCATCCCAGCCACTTCACACTCGGCTGCGAACCGATCCAGAGAGAGCTGAAGATCACGGCCTGATGAAGCAAACAGGACAACATCATCTGCAAAAAGCAGTGACCCAATCCTGAGCCCACCAAACCGGACCTCCTCAATGCCCTGGCTGCACCTACAAATTCTGTCTATAAAAGTTATGAACAGAATCGGTGACAAAGGGCAGCCCTGGTGGAGTCCAACTCTCACCGGAAACGGGTTCGACTTATTGCCAGTAATGCCGACCAAGGTCTGACACCGGTTGTACAGGGACCGAACAGTCCTTATCATGGGGTCCAGTACCCCATACTCTCGGAGCACCCCCCAGGAACACGGTCGAACGCCTTTTCCAAGTCCACAAAACACATGTAGACTGGTTGGGCAAACTCCCATGCACCCTCCAGGACCCTGCCAAGGGTGTAGAGCTGGTCCACTGTTCCACGACCAGGACAAAAACCACACTGTTCCTCCTGAATCCGAGGTTTGACTATCTGATGGATCCTCATCTCCAGGACCCCCGAATAGACTTTTCCAGGGAGGCTGAGGAGTGTGATCCCTCTGTAGTTGGAACACACCCACCGGTACCCTTCTTAAAGAGGGGGACCACCACCCCGGTCTGCCATTCCAGAGGCACTGTCCCCAATGTCCATGCGATGTTGCAGAGACGTGTCAACCAAGACAGTCCTACAACATCCAGAGCCTTGAGGAACTCTGGGCGTATCTTGACTCATTCTTGACTCAGGCTCCGCCGAGAGTGGCAGCCTTTTCAGCAGCTCCGTGTACAACTTTATTTTTCTACCTTTGATTTTTCTCTTTAATATTTTTTATTGATCACTCCCATCACTTTCTTTTATGTGGATTCGTTCCCTGGACACTTTTACTTTTACAACATGGACATGGATTTTTACACGCCGAGACTCGTCTATTCAAGTAGTCAACTTCAAGCGCTGAGAACAAATGCCAGTGCCGGTGTGGTTCCATATTTACCTGACGAGGTAAGAAGGCGGTATCGTGGCAGCAGAGCTGGCACTAAGCTAAAAATGAAGCGGCTTGCGAGAAAGTGGCGTTTTAAGCCTTCTGTGCCTTCTGTGATCCTGGGAAATGTGAACTCAATCTCAAATAAGATCGACACACTGGCTGCACTGGTGAAAAATGTCAGGACCTACAGAGAATGCAGTTTGTTGTGCTTTTGCGAAACGATGGGACTGGACCAGGGACTAAAACTTTCCTCTATCACACCTAGATCCAGCATTCGTTTGATCTCCAACTCCACTTCTGCCTTTTTTACTTCGGGAATCCGATATGAGCGTTCTCCGACTATAACCTTTGGTTTTGTCACTATGTCATGCGCAACCAGGGAGGTTCATCCAGGATTGTTGCTCACTACCTCTGGGACAGACATGATAACTTCTTTGAGCTCCTGTCGCTGTTGGCGAGTCAAATCTTCACCGAAGTTGAGGTGTAATTTATGAGCGAAGAGTGAGCAGGGCTGTCCGGAGGAGGGATCAGGATCCCTTTCCTTCCACGGTTTCAGCAAATTGACATGATAAATCCACTCTTTAGGTCGACGATTAGGTTGGATAATTAAATAATCGACCAGACCCTTCCTCTCCTTAACTTCATATGGGCCTTGCCAATGAGCCAGTAATTTGGAATGTGAGGTAGGAACCAATACCATGACTCGATCCCCCGGGCGGAACTCCCAAAGAGATGTGCCACGGTTATAACAATGAGTCTGGGCTCGCATGGACATCAGGGTTTTTCGACCTACAGCCTTATAAGTTTTCGGTCGCTTATTGTCGAGGTCTGCTGCAGGCCAATGCTGATGCCCTTTCCCGGTGCCACGACCTCACGAACAGGTACGCCAGACCCGATGGGTCTGGGCTGAGGAGGAGGGCCGTGTCACTCATGTGCGACTAGGAGCGAGCTGAATGGACCAAGTGGAGGCGATTACCCGCCAGGCCAGGGGGTGGCGGGGTGCTCTAAACCTATTTCTGTTATTTCTGCAGATCAAATACGGGAAAAACTGTCTTATCTGATGTCACTTCTTGTTCCGGCACCCAGACTGACGTCACTTCCGGGTTACAGACTATAAAATCCTCCATCTTGCCAAACTAAGGCAGTTCATTCTGGGAACTCAAACGAGTAACATCATTGTGTGCAATTTAAATCTTTTGGAGCCAGGAACAATATACAGGTGGCTGCCCCAAATCTTTTTCAGTGTGTTGTGAGTCGTTCTTTCACAGTATGTATGTATGTATGTTCCAGCATCAGTTCTGAACGGCTGGAGCGATTTTCATGAAACTTGGTACACATGTTCCTCATTGGTCAACTGAAAATACTGTAAGGTGAAATCAACCCTAACTGACCCACTTCTGGGTAGGGTGGGGGTGATCTTGCTGTCTTGTTTGCATGTTATCATCCAGATGACACTCAAAACGACCACCAGAGGGCGAACTGGAGGTGACGGCCAGCATTCTTTATGTTTGAGCGCACCGCACGCCTCTGTTGCTTTTGAAATTAAATAGAGTTGGCCCAAACTATTTTTGGGACTCATTCTGTCTTTGTGACTCGAGCCGCCATATACTGTATATATATCTTATATATAAAGCAGATTGTTACAATCTCGCGGTCTTGTATGTCTGTTTGTTTTCATCCAGTTGACACTCAGAATGTTTCTACTGTGCTCCGTAAAAGAAACCAACAGTTTTATCAGGAACATTCTGTAGTATTATTTGTTTGCTGTTTAATATATTTTCATCTTACATTTTTCTTATTGTAACAATATTGTAGTGGTAATAGAATTAAATTAACCTAATAATTTTTTACGACCTAATTTTTTACGTTGTCAAAAATTCTGCACGTAAAAACTTATTACTACACCACAAAACAAAAGTTAATCTGTCAATAAACCTTAAAAAAGGCTTCGCTCTTCCCATCATTTTTCCACTACTTTGAACGTATTCCACAATTTTATTTCGATTAAAATAGACTATTTTTAAGTTAGCCAATAAAAGGAATCATTTTGCTTGACTTTTCTCTACATTCATAATGGCTAACACGGTACAACACCCGAGTACTACAGACATACAAGACACCGAAATGTACCGCTACTACATGGAACTGAAGACCCGGTGGAAGAAACTGGCACACATGGACAGCAACATCTTCTTATTTAAAGATTTACCAGTGTTGTTTCTGGTCCTAGAGTGTGTATATAAACACAGAGAACTCCAGTCTCTGTATTACATCTTGTCTGACGAAGGGGCCTGAGTTGCCTCGAAAGCCTGCATATTGTAATCTTTTTAGTTAGCCAATAAAAGGTGTCATTTTGCTGGACTTCTCACTACATTCATAATGGCTAACACGGTACAACACCCTAGTACTAAATATAAGATAAGTAAACATTTTTATTTTTATCTACCATAAACATCCTATATTTATTTTGTGGATTCAGCGGCTCTCTTTGCGATTTTTCTTTATTCATTAATGAATGAAATGTCATTAGTATCGCAACATCGTAGCTAATGTGTTGGTGCTACAATGTCTTTGTAAAAAAGAAATAGGATTTTTTTTAATATGTTCATAATCAAAAAACTAATTTAATTAAGTTATCAAAATCAAAGGTAAAGTATAGACCAAATACAGCTATGATATTTAACTTATAATATTTATTTATATAGGTAAAATATTTAACCTTTAATTGATTGTAAAAGAATTTCAATTGGAAGAGACTAACTTGAGATTCGGTCTCGTATGTCTGTTATCATCCACTTGACGCTCTGAACGTTTGGACAATCACTGCAAGTTGCTGGAATCAATGTGGACGTGGCCTGCTTCTCACGTGGACCACTTTATGTGGCTTGTTCAATGGTGGGAAAGTCCTAAGAACCTTTATATTTTGGCTAAAGATGGAAAAACTAAAAACACTGTATATAACAAGACTCTTCAGTGAACAACACAAGCACATTAGCGAGTCTTCATTGTTTATTAATTTATTTTATTTTTAAAGTTGTGTGGTTTTTTTTAATTATAGTTTTCTCAAACAATTAAAAAAACACTTTATTTTCCTCCCAGGCGACACCGGGTATTTCAGCTGGTATACAATATATAATTTGCACTATACTATTCATTAATAGGTGCAGTACTAATTTATACTGCTGGACATTTGGGTAATAATAATTTGCTCTGGTTACTTGATCACTTAACACTGTATACGACATATCTGAAACTATTTGACATATTTGTAGGACTATTCTATTTTTTTAATTCATTAATTGGAAGTGAATTACTACAATTCTCTTTTTAAATTGTCATTTCTATTCTATTCTTTAAATGCTCCTTTGGGGTTGTCATAAAAGTAATGTTGTTGTGTGACACAATGACAATAAAGTGCTTGAACTTCAACAATCTGTTCTCCTTATCCTGATTTCTGTAAATTTAATTAGAGCCACGAGGGAGGGAATGCACTAAATGAACTAGGAACACACAGAGGGAGGAGGCAGTTTAGAGAAGTTCATGAAATGAAAAAACAGAAAAATAAAAAATAAGTAAATCGCAGAGACCCGGAGACAACAGTCATTTTTTAACCTGCTTTGTCCTGAACAGGGTGGCAGAGGGGTGCTGGAGCCTATCCCAGGCAGCATAGGGTGCAAGGCAGGAACAAACCCTGGACAAGGCGCCAGTCCTTCGCAGAGTGTCAGGTGATTAGGAAATAACAAATGTGTCTTCACTGACTGTCATTCAACTCTTCATTCAGGATAAAAATTCAATAAAAGAACAAAACATAATGTCATCTCTGTAGAAACCCTCATGAATTATGCTCATTGTGAAAGGTGCTCTACACAGTAAAATCAATCTGTAACCCTGCCATCTGTTTTTCAATGTTTTTCATTTTGTCTGTTAATAAAAATTAAAAGGATCTCAGAGTGAAAGTGGTGTGGTTTGGGGTTGACAGACACCGACATGTGCAGTGTGTTGTATTGACTGATCCTCATGTGATCTGTGGGTCATTCATTAAAAAATGAATAAAATTAATATTAATTAAAATAAAGGTACCATTAATTTACTGAATCTCACCAAATACAGCAACTGATATTTAAATGCAACAAAGGTTGTAAATGTTTGGGGATTCAGAAGCATAAAAGATTGTGGCACTTGCATGGAGAAATTGTGAGGCAGAAACACAAAAGTAAGAGCCATTTGCTAATTACATAAGAATCATAAATGATTTACTAAATGATAGTCCATAATCTATGGGAGGTTCCTATAACCACATAAGTAGAATTGAATTGGTGTATTCTAGCTATTTCTAACTGCTCTGACTAAACATTATTCTCAGTTTTATACCGGGCCTTTCGTACTTTGTGTGTGTGTTTTGTGTGCCAAGTAACATTTAAGACAAAGCACTTAACTGAAAGTACGTTTAAAGCGTACAGAAGTAGATAAGAATCTTTAAATATAGAAACAACTAAAGTTTCACAAGAAAAGCTAAGTTTAGAGAAGATGCATTTTTTCTTTTTTTTTTTTTTTGCATTTTATTCTACGTGTGTAACAACTTTTTCTTTATTCTTATGTGGATTATTTGCTTTTAATTTTCACTAAACATTTTTAAAATGAACTTTTGGACTGAGATATTTCTTTCAGCACACGTTTCACCTGTGCTTGACCTCGCTGTACACTCCAGCAGCTACAACAAATGTCATCGTCACAAAGTGTTTTAGGAAGAACTTGGAATGGTGACTTTGGGGCACCTAAGTCTCAGTTTGCTCTCCTCTTACAGTTCCCACCATGGCTCTGCCGCCTCACTCCTTCACATCTCCACCTGTCCCTCTCGTAAGTGTCCATTCCACCTTAGTCTGTCGAGTCACTGTGTCTCCCCTCACTAGATGATCTACAAATGTCCACTGCTATGGAGTTCATGGACAGCTGCCTCCTGATGACACACCAACATCAGAGAGCATCCTGAGGCTGCTTAGGGCTTCTACTCCTCGATGTTTCCAGCTGGACTGACCAGTAACAGGACTGGTGGCTGTGCTTGTGTTGGTGTTGACCTTCTGGCTTACATGGAGTCAGACAGGATCACTCAGTTAATGTATCAGAGATGGTCAGTGAATATTAAAGCTTGTGCTTAATATGTTACTAATATATTTATTATTAACTAACTACCAGTACCACTGAGCTCCTCATGCCAAGAATGTTCTCCCTCTGTCAGTGTCTCACCTGAAGGCTCACTTAAACCACCGTCACAGACTTCACTTGTATGTGTGGATAGAAATATCGGAATATTTGTAATGACATTGTTATCTTCTGGCCTCATTAAACTGTACAAACCACACGTTTACAGCATTTCCTCTGATTTACATTAACAATCCGCACATCGTGATGGCACAGCAGTAACGAGTGATAAAAACACAGGAGCTTGAATAGCCTGATCATGTTACAAGAAATCGAAACATCAGTACATACAATAATGACGGTTACGGTTTTATTTGATTACGACTAACGTACTAGAGTACTGCCTTCAAAAAATACATTTTATTCACGTGGACTTGTCAAGTCTCCACTACAATTTTGAGTAACTCTTCATAAACGAACTTAAAAGGTGACACGACGGGATATATGTATTATAATAAACATATATTCGATGGCCTTAAGGAGGTATTAAAAATCCCAAAAGTAATAAAGGTCCAATTAAGTCAAACAAATGAATACCCTGATTAACAGGTGCACAGTCACAAAAACTGCAAAATTATTACTTCTTTTAAGGCATAATGTTTGCTCTTCACAGACCGTTTAACATAGTAAACTCCCCTCAGACTCCCGCTGTCCACCGCAGTTCGTCCAGTGCTGGGGTGCCTACGGGTCAGTGTGCCCAGCGTGACGAGTCCACACAGAACAGAAGGAGCACACGGCGATGTCGAAGTGTACAGCACTGTATAACACTTGACAGGCACAACAGCGGAGCCGCAAGAAGAAGGAGCAGACAGGCGGCGTGGTGTAAAAACCCTGAGGCTGTGAATTCAAACGCGCCTGCTGACACTGGGGGACCTTGAGCAAGTCCTTTCATCTGTCTGTGCTCCAAAAGAGCTACCTAGCTAGCTAACAAGAAAGCAAGAGCGTAACCAAAGTTTATCTAAAGTAATCGTATAAAGGTGTCAGACAAGTACCGGAATAAAAATGTAGAACGACAAACGGACCGAGACATCAGCGGAAAAAAACAAAGGATAAAAAATAATAATGATAATAATAAAGGCCTCTCCGGGCCCGTCGGTCTGAATCCGCTTTAAGGCCTTTTAATAACGGATCCGTACCCCAGCCCGTCGACAAAGACAAGAAAGTCTCTTACCTCGAATGACCGATTATTTAAATGACTGCAGGAGACGCAGGTGGATCTCAAATGGTAAAAATAAAAACTATTCATGGTCAGTGGCAGTGTCGCTAAACGATCTGCGGTGCCTACCCGATTTGCGCGCGCATGCGTAGAGCTTAACTATTACGCCCCTGCACGATCTGCGTTTTTTTACTTTGCGACACGAGTCCCCATCCGATTTGTCTCGCGCTCTAGCGACACTGCTTGTCGCTACCCGATCTGCGTGCCTACCAGATTTGCGCGCGCAGGCGTATTGAAAGCCTAGCATGCCGTAAAGTGTTCACGCATGCGTTAAACAGATTGGGCAGCACCGTAAAGTGAGCGATGACGTTTTCGTTCAATACGTATGCAATAACACACTCCGCATGCGCTTAATAATAAAAAAAAAATATATACTAAACATTTCGCTTTTCGGCACGGATCGCTCTCAACTGCGCATGTCGATACACAACGGGCAGTACAGTATTTTCATTGAAATGCCGTAGTAGTTGACCATAATGATAATGTTATTAAATATTCATTGTACGTTCTGTTTTCAGGGCTGAATTAAGCTTGTCATACTCCTCGTTATACACGTTGTTTATCACTGAGATCGCTTCGTTTAGTTTACATAGCACTTCTTTTTTCAGTTCCCATTGTACAAAGTATTTAACCATTGTATGTTATTATAGTCTACATATAAAAAATAAATGACAGTTTTAAAAACAGATGTATTCAAGTACTTTATTGACATTGAGTAACGCAACGAAATTACTCGTGTCAACTTCACGTTGCATTTAAATTCCACTGTCAAATAGTTACGATATATAATAATACAATAAATAAATAATGAACTAAAAACTGAGTAATCATACAAAATATGTTCAAAATATTGGCAAGATGCCATATATAATGTTAAAGTAACCTGGATGGATTATTATTGCATAAATGCACAGCAGTATAGATTACCTATACTACATTAATTGTACATGATCAATGAAAACGATTTCAGATTGAGGAGATATACGAGTTCAGTAAGTTTATTGCAGCTGGAAAAAAGTTTGTTTTTTTTGTCCATTTGTAGCATACAGATTGATAATAATAATAATTCTTTACATTTATATATCTGAAATGCCTGCCAGATGGGAGAAGCTTAAACAGGTTCTGTCCAAGATGAGTGTTCTCCTTGATGATGTGTTCAGCCCTTCTTACACAGGGAATCTTGTATCGATGATCAAGTGATGGCAGTTCAGTTCCATTGAACGTCTTGTGATGTTTTTATGATCCACTGCAGGGCTTTTTTGGCAGGTTTGGTGCAGCTGTTGTACCAGGCTTTCATGCAGTTAGTCAAAACAAGTGTGTATATATGTAAAAATGAACTGTTGATGCACTTTTCATCCCTGGAAAAACTCTTTAAAAATAACTTTACATATTATTATTAATGAAATACACATGTCATAGGGCATCATGGTTTACAAAATTTTGTTGCGGTGATACTAGTGGATTGCATAAAGTCTTTTTGAAGAAAAAGAAATCTTCATTTCATGTCTAACCCACATAAAGCACAACCCCAGCACCATCTTCTGTGATACTATTGCTCGTCTTGTACTCAAATTTAAATGGCTTTTATTCACCCATATAGTGTCTTAAATGTGAGTTAATAACTGAATAATAAAAAAGGAAACACTTTTCATGCAAATTTTATTGAATAAATGTTATGAGAACAACAAAAGTGAACAATGTGAGAACAATGCACCTAAAAAAAACATGTCAAATGTACAAAAAAACCCAAAGAAGTAAAAAAAATCACCACATAGCTTTAACATATTTTACCCAGAGCACAGAAAATTTAAAGTTACATTGTTTTGCTATTTTGATTATTAAAATTATTCCACAGATAACTTCTAACATATTTTAATACTAATAAAGCCCAAACTGCTAAACTGCTTAACAAATATATATAACTTTATCAAAACGAAAAAATATATATACAATTTAAAAGTACACAAGAGGAAAATTGAAAGGTCCTTCTCCTTAACTATATCTGGATGATCAGATGGCCCTGTTGAAGAACACATAAAGGTCCAGTTGGTCAGGATGATTGACAAAACAACGTCTCAGGGTCACAAGGTCACAGCCTCCCCAGGCCCCTGTGCACATTCACAGCCAGCATACTGTTGTGGTGTTAATGCAATTGCAGCTCCATTTCAAGAGGGTCTTCAGAAATCTTCTCTCTTCAGCACCACAGTCAGTTGCACGAGACTTGACCAGGGTGCATGGCAAAGGGCATCACTGGACAAAAAAAAGAAAACAGCAAAAAAAAAAAAAAAAACAATGGTTATTATCTGGTGTAAATCTTTCAAAGTGTATGCAGTTCCATTCATAAACCAGAAGTAAATCATAAACTGATAGAAATGGGAATTAAGCAGAGGTGAAGTTTAAAAATGGAGTTTTAAAAGTATTTGAAAGGTTTTTCATTTATAGCTGGCATTCTATATTTTTGGTGTACATGTGCAAGCTGCTTCACCAGTTCTTTCATAAGCAAATTAGTGGTTGTGGATTAAAGATTACACTGAGGAGTGTTGGGGGAGAGACAGTACCAAATACAGGAAGGGACTAAATTGTTCAGAGCTTTTTATGTAATGAATAGTATAGTACTTTAAAATCAATTGTGAAGGAGACAGCCATCCAGTTTATTAAAGCTAAGGTCAAGTAAATGAGCTTGGAATATGAAGAAAAACAAAATGTAAACAAAACAAGATACATTACCCCAGAATACTTGGCAATGACGCAGTAGATTCAGACCCAAGACTCAAATGAAGGATTCTGGAAGCACTGGGCAGTAGCATCCATATTACTAACCGAGAATGCTAAACCGGATGATGGACGCAGGCACATCCGGCCATGGGCCGTAGCTGCAAAAAGACGTACTGCGCAGGCGCAAAAAGAGTCCGCGAGAGTCGGCTGAGGAGCCGAGAAAGGCGGATAAAAGAGGGCGAGAGAGGCGGATGAGGGGCCGCGAGAGGCGCAGGCGCAAAAAGAGTCCGCGAGAGGCGGAGAAAGGCGGAGAAAAGAGGGCGACAAAGGCGGATGAGGGGCCGCGAGAGGCAGACAAAACCACAGAAACTAGGAGTGAGCACGCACCGAAAAAAGGAAAAGGCACATAAAAAAGTAGTCAAACGCGGGGAAAGCACGAAACACATTGCACACGAAACTAGACACACCAAAAAAAAAGAACATACGAGCGCAAACCAGCAAGGCACCACCACACCCCCCCCCCCCCCCCCACCCTACAGGCACGGGACGGGACGGGACACACACCAAGAGGGGGATTCAACAAGCCTATGGAAGACAAAAAAAAAAAGAACACAAAACCACCCCACAGACCCTACAAGCAAGGGACGGGACACACACAAAGAGGGGGATTCAAACAAGTCACAGGAACACAAAAAGAAAGAAGACGCTCGCGCAACAACAATCCCCCCCACACATCCATAAGAAGTGACACCCAAAGCCACATATTCTAAAGTGAACGTTGACACCTTCACACTAGGCAGCATAGGTGTCAGCATAGGTGGATGTCCTTTCAATAAAGCACTATTAAACGTTCAACTGCAGAAAAGGATACATATTAACAGTGAGTGCGATCCTCCTTATTACTTATCCATATTTCGCATGCTGAGAAAGAAACAAGTCATGAATACACGGTCACGGGTACAAAACGATTCGGAAAGGATAACGGGAACGTGCCCAAATGGACCGACACAATGCACGTAGACGCATTCAGCGCGCTGCATCGAAAGAAGCACGATTTCAAACCGAAAGAGCTCGCGTATCAGACATACAAAAAAGGGAGCGAAGAGACAGAATAAATGAACGGAGACGTGAACAACGCGCAAATGAACTGACAGAAAAAAAAAAAAGCAAGACGCGAAAAGCACCAAGCTCAAATGACCGACATACAAAAACGGACAAGGCTCGATACAAACAATGCACGGCGTAGACTGAAACGGACTTTGCGCAAAGCGGAGGCGAATAAAAAAAAAGAAAAAAATTGCGCGTCACAAATAATGGACATGCAACAAAAAGGCAATCAAACGCCAAAAGCAAAACATGCCCGTCGCGGACATCAACGCCACACACCTGTTAAACGCTTACGCCAAATGGCTGAAAACGCCTTCAATAAGGAATCCTCTATTGAGGAAAATTCTTTGGGATTAATGAATGTCATTTGCAATCATTGTCATTCACTTAACCTCACAGAAGAAACAACTGGCAATACAAATAATGAATTTACACGTTGTTGTCAAAAAGGTCAGAGTAGACTGCCTCCTTTACATTCATATCCTGAATATCTAAAGAAGCTTCTAACTAACGATGTGCCTGAAAGTAAAAACTTTATGAACTGCATTAGATCCTACAATAGTTCATTTGCTTTTGCATCTACAGGAGTACATATCAGGCCACCAAAAGGCAATGGCCCATACTGCTTTCGCATATGTGGACAAATATTGCATCGCATTGGAACAGTGCACCCTGAAACGAATCAACAACGCAAATATGCACAAATCTACATCCTAGATCCAGATGAGGCAATCTATCAACGCATGAACCTTCCTGAAACAAACAATGCACAGAGCTTATAATGAGAAACGTCACTCATGTCATAAACAATCACCCATTGGCTAAGTCTATAAAAATGCTACATGAAGTTGAAAAGGAGGCAAATACAAAAGCAAATGCAGAAGGTATAGCAGCAACTACAATTGCTTTGGTCTTGATAAAGGACAAAGAACAAGATCCAAGACGATACAATCTGCCCGTTTTTAATGAAGTGGCAATTGTCTTTCAAAGTAAAGATGGTGGGCCTCCATCTCACAGAGATATTGTTCTACATTTACGTCCTGATAAAAACAACACACCTACATTCCAACGCAATGTTGCCTTCTCACGTGTTCAACGTTCATCTGACGTTAGAGTTAAAATTATAAATGATCCATGCCAAGGAAGACTCATTCAAGGACAAGACACCTTCTTTACTACTAATGTTATATACAAAGAAATATTCCAATAAAACATTAATATATGCCAAACACTCTATTTGTTATTTCTATGCGCATCATCCAAGGCTGCACACTATTCTATATCTAATTCATACATCTCACTCTTTGTCATGTCCCAACGCCAGGGGTTGGCGAGCGAAGCGAGCAGGGGGCGGAGCCCCCTAGTCATCTTCTATTCCAACAGATATCACAGCATTCCTTCCTTCTTTAATTGCTGCCCTATCTTTCAGTTAAATTCTTCCACTTCACTAAGGCAAGTAAAATATAAAAATAATAAACAAGAAATATTTAAACACTTACTTCAAACATTCCTAGACTTGACTTTTACCTGATACTGTATTCTGGGCCACCAAGAAATAAGTCTTCTGCCTCCTGTCCTGATACACCCTGTAGAGCAGCCAGGGCATGGATGATGGACTATCCAAAATTAAGAAAGAACAGAATACAAAAGTTGCTTGCATGTAACTGAAATATGACCACATCACATTATAAGTGAAGGCATACACCAATTACCCAGTAACAAAGCATAATACCCCGAAGAATGTGTGCTTTATTTTGCAAATGAAACAGCCTGGTTTTGTTTCTATTGAAACTCATACAATGAGAAAAAACACAACAGTTACTGGGATTGCGAGGATTCACACACACACTAAAATATTGTGGTCTAATGTTGGGGAGTTGCATAAGAAAAAACACATTTTAACATTCGTTAGTGGATACCAATTTACTTCTCTCTTTAAAAGAACTGTAAAATTTAGACACCTGATCTGTTGTAAAATTTAGACACCTGATCTGAGATACATCTAGGCAGTTCAGATTTTCATATTCCATCCATCCATTTTCCAACCCGCTGAATCCGAACACAGGGTCACGGGGGTCTGCTGGAGCCAATCCCAGCCAACACAGGGCACAAGGCAGGAAACAATCCCAAAAAGAGAAAACCTACTAATCCATTAATCAAGTATAAATCAGTAAACAGAAAAGTCCACCTGAGCAGTTTTTTTAATAACACAATTTATTAAAAGTTTTGCATATTTCAAAACATTCATGCGCGTTCATTGAAATCACCAGCCTATTTAAAACGGTAAATTTTGTAATATTCCAATTATTAAACAAAACGTCAGATAATCCTAAATATATCTAGATTATATTACAGTATATACTGTATTCTCAAAAATTGAAAAGCATTCAATAACATTACATACAGTACCTTTAATCATAAAATTCACGGACACACGTCGTATTTCACTTCGCTCTCTGACCGTAAAATTGTTGCTAAATTCTTCCCGTAAAAGATATTCTTTCAAGTCGTTGTAAAATTGAAAAGTCTTCATTTTTTCAAGAAGTGAAAATTATTCTTCTGCCAGGAGAAAAATTCAATATGCTCCTATTCTCTACAGCGTTCTTCTTTCTCCTTCTCACTCGAATGGCGAAAGTTCTATTTGTTAATGCAGACCGAGAAATTAAAATCCCGTGGTAACTTTTTTTCTCGTGTGTCGTAAAATATTGGACATGCGCAGAACAAATCGGACAGCGTCGTGAAATGATTTTTAATTAAGCAGAGAGCGCGTGCGCGAGACAAATCGGATGGGGACTCCTGTCGCAAAGTAAAAGAAACGCAGATCGTGCAGGGTCGTAATAGTTAAGCTATGCGCCTGCGCGCGCAAATCTGGTAGGCACGCAGATCGGGTAGCAACACTGCTTAATTAAAATTCATTTCACGACGCTGCCCGATTTGTTCTGCGCATGTCGAATGTTTTACGACACACGAGAAAAAAAGTTACCACGGGATTTTAATTTCTCGGTCTGCATTAACAAATAGAACTTCCGGCTCCGCCATTCGAGTGAGAAGGAGAAAGAAGAACGTTGTAAAGAATAGGAGCATATTGAATTTTTTTTCCTGGCAGAAGAATATTTTTCACTAATTGAAAAAATGAAGACTTTTCAATTTTACAACGACTTGAAAGAATATCTTTTACGGGAAGAATTTAGCAACAATTTAACGGGCAGAGAGCGAAGTGAAATACGACGTGTGTCCGTGAGTTTTATGATTAAAGGTACTGTATGTAATGTTTATTGAATGTTTTTCAATTTTTGAGAATACAATATATACTGTAATATAATCTAGATATATGTAGGATTATCTGACGTTTTGTTTAATAATTCGAATATTACAAAATTTACCGTTTTAAATAGGCTGGTGATTTCAATGAACGCGCATGAATATTTTGAAATATGCAAAACTTTTAATAAATTGTGTTATTAAAAAAACTGCTCAGGTGGACTTTCCTGTTATTTACTGATTTATACTTGATTAATGGATTAGTAGGTTTTCTCTTTTTGGGAATATGAAAAACTGAACTACCTAGATGTATCTCAGATCAGGTGTCTAAATTTTACAATTCCTTTAAAGAGAGAAGTAAATTGGTATCCACTAACGAATGTTAAAATGTGTTTTGTCTTATGCAACTATGCAATTTTTTTCTCCCCAACATTAGACCACAATATCTTAGTGTGTGTGTGAATCCTCGCAATCCCAGTAACTGTTGTGTTTTTCTCATTGTATGAGTTTCAATAGAAACAAAACCAGGCTGTTTCATTTGCAAAATAAAGAACACATTCTTAGGGGTATTATACTTTGTTACTGGGTAATTGGTGTATGCCTTCACTTATAATGTGATGTGGTCAGATTTCAGTTACATGCAAGCAACTTTTGTATTCTGTTCTTACTTAATTTTGGATAGTCCATCATCCATGCCCTGGCTGCTCTACAGGGTGTATCAGGACAGGAGGCTTATTTCTTGGTGGCCCAGAATACAGTAACAGGGAAAAGTCAAGTCTATGAATGTTTCAAGTAAGTGTTTAATATTTCTTGTTTATTATTTTTATATTTTACTTGCCTTAGTGAAGTGGAAGAATTTAACCGAAAGATAGGGCAGCAATTAAAGAAGGAGGGAATGCTGTGATATCTGTTGGAATAGAAGATGATGCTACTGCCCAGTGCTTCCAGAATCCTTCATTTGAGTCTTGGGTCTGAATCTACTGCGTCATTGCCAAGTATTCTGGGGTAATGGATCTTGTTTTGTTTACATTTTGTTTTTCTTCATATTCCAAGCTCATTTACTTGACCTTAGCTTTAATAAACTGGATGGCTGTCTCCTTCACAATTGATTTTAAAGTTCTATACTATTCATTACATAAAAAGCTCTGAACAGTTTAGTCCCTTCCAGTATTTGGTACTGTCTCTCCCCCAACACTCCTCAGTGTAATCTTTAATCCACAACCACTAATTTGCTTATGAAAGAACTGGTGAGGCAGCTTGCACATGTATACCAAAAATATAGAATGCCGGCTATAAATGAAAAACCTTTCAAAATACTTTTAAAACTCCATTTTTAAACTTCACCTCTGCTTAATTCCCACTTCTATCAGTTTATGATTTACTTCTGGTTTATGAATGGAACTGCATACACTTTGAAAGATTTACACCAGATAATAACCATTGTTTTTTTTGCTGTTTTCTTTTTTTTGTCCAGTGATGCCCTTTGCCATGCACCCTGGTCAAGTCTCATGCAACTGACTGTGGTGCTGAAGAGAGAAGATTGCTGAAGACCCTCTTGAAATGGAACTGCAGTTGGATTAACACCACAACAGTATGCTGCCTGTGAATGTCCACAGGGGCCTGGGGAGGCTGTGACCTTGTGACCCTGAGACGTTGTTTTGTCAATCATCCTGACCAACTTGACCTTTTTGTGTTCTTCAACAGGGCCATCTTACCATCAGAAATATTTAAGGAGAAGGACCTCTCAATTTTCCTCTTGCGTACTTTTTAATTGTATATATATTTTTTCGTTTTGATAAAGTTATATATATTTGTTAAGCAGTTTAGCAGTTTGGGCTTTATTAGTATTAAAATATGTTAAAAGTTATTTGTGGAATAATTTTAATAATCAAAATAGCAAAATAATGTAACTTTAAATTTTCTGTGCTCTGGGTAAAATATGTTAAAGCTATGTGGTGATTTTTTTACTTTTTTGTTTTTTTTTTTGTACATTTGACATGTTTTTTAGGTGCATTGTTCTCACATTGTTCACTTTTGTTGTTCTCGTAACATTTATTTAATAAAATTTGCATGAAAAGTGTTTTTCCTTTTTCATTATTCAGTTATTAACTCACATTTAAGACACTATGTGGGTGAATAAAAGCCATTTAAATTTGAGTACAAGACGAGCAATAGTATCACAGAAGATGGTGCTGGGGTTGTTCGTTATGTGGGTTAGACATGAAATGAAGATTTCTTTTTCTTGAAAAAGACTGTTTATGCAATCCACTAGTATCACCACAATAAAGTTTTGTAAACCATGATGCCCTATGACATGTGTTATTTCATTAATAATAATATGTAAAGTTATTTTTAAAGAGTTTTTCCAGGGATGAAAAGTGCATCAACAGTTCATTTTTACATAAATACACACTTATTTTGACTAACTGCATGAAAGCCTGGTACAACAGCTGCACCAAACCTGCCAAAAAAGCCCAGTAGTGGATCATAAAAACATCACAAGACGTTCAATGGAACTGAACTGCCATCACTTGATCATCGATACAAGATTCCCTGTGTAAGAAGGGCTTAAAACATCATCAAGGAGAACACTCATCTTGGACAGAACTTGTCTGAGCTTCTCTCATCTGGCAGGCATTTCAGATATATAAATGCAAAGAATTATTATTATTATCAATCTGTATGCTACAAATAGACAAAAAAAAAAAACTTTTTACCAACTGCTATAAACTTATTGAACTCGTATATCTCCTCAATCTGAAATCGTTTTCATTGATCATGTACAATTAATGTAGTGTAGGTAATCTATACTGCTGTGCATTTATGCAATAACTAGCAAAATACCCGCGATTCGCAGCGGAGAAGTAGTGTGTTAAAGATGTTATGAAAAAGAAAAGGAAACATTTTAAAAATAACGTAACAAGATTGTCAATGTAATTGTGTTGTCATTGTTATGAGTGTTGCTGCTTCACAAAAAAACAGATCCTTAACAAATTGCTATTGGGATATTTTCCCTCAATTTAAAAAGCTTTTCTTCTTCATAAAAATTTAAAAGCAGTACTTCGCGGGGATTTAGATATATATAGATATAGATATATATAGATATATATGTATGTATGTCTTATAAGTACTGCCTTACTTCTCTTTAAGAAAGGAAGATGTAATGATACTTGATTTAAACGATTCCATGTCTTGGTGGGTTTGCGTAGCTTATTGTCAATATCTTTACACCTGTTTTTAAGACTTATTGACTGAAACGGGCTTTCACGAACAAAGTTAGGGCTTTGCTACAGGATACACCCTCCACAAGTTAAGCAAGTAAAAATAAAAGTGTATATTTCTGTTTTATTTAAACCTTTTATGTTTGTATGCATAGCCCCATTTGGCTGTTTTAGTTTTTTTTTTTTTTCTTTCTTCAGTAATATTTAATCTCCTTAAAGAAAAAGAACATATGCATTTTACTTTTTTTGTATCTCTTTAGTAATATTTTAGTGTAAAAGGATAACCAGTATTTAAACCTTTTATGTTACTTTATAAAGTTATTTTACACAATGTTGAAAAATTAATAAGAAAGCTACATAATTTGGCAGCTACTGCTTTAATTTTCAATGAAATGAAAAAAGCTCTCCAAGAGAAAACCTCAATGAAGAAGAAACAGTTTGCAAATATATATATATATACTAGCAAAATACCCGCACTTCGCAGCGGAGAAGTAGTGTGTTAAAGAGGTTATGAAAAAGTAAAGGAAACATTTTAAAAATAACGTAACATGATTGTCAATGTAATTGTGTTGTCATTTGTTATGAGTGTTGCTGTCATATATATATATATATAATATATATTATATATAATATATATATATACATATATTATATATATATATATATATATATATATA